>NW_026990965.1:0-31499 GCF_036250125.1 Pseudopipra pipra
TAGAATAAAAATCAGGAGAGGAGCCTAAGAGAATAAAAATCAGGAGAGGAGCCTAAGAGAATAAAAATCAGGAGAGGAGCCTAAGAGAATAAAAATCAGGAGAGGAGCCTAAAAAACATAAAATCAGGAGAGGAGCCTAAGAGAATAAAAATCAGGAGAGGAGCCTAAGAGACATAAAAATCAGGAGAGGAGCCTAAGAGAATAAAAATCAGGAGAGGACCCTAAAAAACTTGAAAGCAGGAGAGGAGCCTAAGAGAATAAAAATCAGGAGAGGAGCCTAAGAGAATAAAAATCAGGAGAGGAGCCTAAGAGAATAAAAATCAGGAGAGGAGCCTCAGAGAATGAAAATCAAGAGAGGAGCCTAAGAGAATAAAAATCAGGAGAGGAGCCTAAGAGAATAAAAATCAAGTGAGGAGCCTAAAAAACTTGAAAGCAGGAGAGGAGCCTAAGAGAATAAAAATCAGGAGAGGAGCCTAAAAAACATAAAATCAGGAGAGGAGCCTAAAAAACATAAAATCAGGAGAGGAGCCTAAGAGAATAAAAATCAGGAGAGGAGCCTAAAAACATAAAATCAGGAGAGGAGCCTAAGAGAATAAAAATCAAGAGAGGAGCCTAAAAAACTTGAAAGCAGGAGAGGAGCCTAAGAGAATAAAAATCAGGAGAGGAGCCTAAGAGAATAAAAATCAAGAGAGGAGCCTAAAAGAATAAAAATCAGGAGAGGAGCCTAAGAGAATAAAAATCAAGAGAGGAGCCTAAAAAACATAAAATCAGGAGAGGAGCCTAAAAAACATAAAATCAGGAGAGGAGCCTAAGAGAATAAAAATCAGGAGAGGAGCCTAAGAGAATAAAAATCAGGAGAGGAGCCTAAGAGAATAAAAATCAGGAGAGGAGCCTAAGAGAATAAAAATCAGGAGAGGAGCCTAAGAGAATAAAAATCAGGAGAGGAGCCTAAGAGAATAAAAATCAGGAGAGGAGCCTAAGAGAATAAAAATCAGGAGAGAAGCCTAAGAGAATAAAAATCAGGAGAGGAGCCTAAGAGAATAAAAATCAGGAGAGGAGCCTAAAAAACATATAATCAGGAGAGGAGCCTAAGAGAATAACAATCAGGAGAGGAGCCTAAGAGAATAAAAATCAGGAGAGGAGCCTAAAAAACATAAAATCAGGAGAGGAGCCTAAGAGAATAAAAATCAGGAGAGGAGCCTAAGAGAATAAAAATCAGGAGAGGAGCCTAAGAGAATAAAAATCAAGAGAGGAGCCTAAAAAACATAAAATCAGGAGAGTAGCCTAAGAGAATAAAAATCAGGAGAGGAGCCTAAGAGAATAAAAATCAGGAGAGGAGCCTAAGAGAATAAAAATCAGGAGAGGAGCCTAAGAGAATAAAAATCAGGAGAGGAGCCTAAAAAACATAAAATCAGGAGAGGAGCCTAAGAGAATAAAAATCAGGAGAGGAGCCTAAGAGAATAAAATCAGGAGAGGAGCCTAAGAGAATAAAAATCAGGAGAGGAGCCTAAGAGAATAAAAATCAGGAGAGGAGCCTAAAAAACATAAAATCAGGAGAGGAGCCTAAGAGAATAAAAATCAGGAGAGGAGCCTAAAAAACATAAAATCAGGAGAGGAGCCTAAGAGAATAAAAATCAGGAGAGGAGCCTAAGAGAATAAAAATCAGGAGAGGAGCCTAAGAGAATAAAAATCAGGAGAGGAGCCTAAGAGAATAAAAATCAGGAGAGGAGCCTAAAAAACATAAAATCAGGAGAGGAGCCTAAGAGAATAAAAATCAGGAGAGGAGCCTAAGAGAATAAAAATCAGGAGAGGAGCCTAAAAAACATAAAATCAGGAGAGGAGCCTAAGAGAATAAAAATCAGGAGAGGAGCCTAAGAGAATAAAAATCAGGAGAGGAGCCTAAGAGAATAAAAATCAGGAGAGGAGCCTAAGAGAATAAAATCAGGAGAGGAGCCTAAGAGAATAAAAATCAGGAGAGGAGCCTAAAAAACATAAAATCAGGAGAGGAGCCTAAGAGAATAAAAATCAGGAGAGGAGCCTAAAAAACATAAAATCAGGAGAGGAGCCTAAGAGAATAACAATCAGGAGAGGAGCCTAAGAGAATAAAAATCAGGAGAGGAGCCTAAAAAACATAAAATCAGGAGAGGAGCCTAAGAGAGTAAAAATCAGGAGAGGAGCCTAAAAAACTTAAAATCAGAAGAGGAGCCTAAGAGAATAAAAATCAGGAGAGGAGCCTAAGAGAATAAAAATCAGGAGAGGAGCCTAAGAGAATAAAAATCAGGAGAGGAGCCTCAGAGAATGAAAATCAAGAGAGGAGCCTAAGAGAATAAAAATCAGGAGAGGAGCCTAAGAGAATAAAAATCAAGTGAGGAGCCTAAAAAACTTGAAAGCAGGAGAGGAGCCTAAGAGAATAAAAATCAGGAGAGGAGCCTAAAAAACATAAAATCAGGAGAGGAGCCTAAAAACATAAAATCAGGAGAGGAGCCTAAGAGAATAAAAATCAGGAGAGGAGCCTAAAAAACATAAAATCAGGAGAGGAGCCTAAGAGAATAAAAATCAAGAGAGGAGCCTAAAAAACTTGAAAGCAGGAGAGGAGCCTAAGAGAATAAAAATCAGGAGAGGAGCCTAAGAGAATAAAAATCAAGAGAGGAGCCTAAAAGAATAAAAATCAGGAGAGGAGCCTAAGAGAATAAAAATCAAGAGAGGAGCCTAAAAAACATAAAATCAGGAGAGGAGCCTAAAAACATAAAATCAGGAGAGGAGCCTAAGAGAATAAAAATCAGGAGAGGAGCCTAAGAGAATAAAAATCAGGAGAGGAGCCTAAGAGAATAAAAATCAGGAGAGGAGCCTAAAAAACTTAAAATCAGGAGAGGAGCCTAAAAACTTAAAATCAGGAGAGGAGCCTAAGAGAATAAAAATCAGGAGAGGAGCCTAAGAGAATAAAAATCAGGAGAGGAGCCTAAGAGAATAAAAATCAGGAGAGGAGCCTAAGAGAATAAAAATCAGGAGAGGAGCCTAAGAGAATAAAAATCAGGAGAGGAGCCTAAGAGAATAAAAATCAGGAGAGGAGCCTAAAAAACATATAATCAGGAGAGGAGCCTAAGAGAATAACAATCAGGAGAGGAGCCTAAGAGAATAAAAATCAGGAGAGGAGCCTAAGAGAATAAAAATCAAGAGAGGAGCCTAAAAAACATAAAATCAGGAGAGGAGCCTAAGAGAATAAAAATCAGGAGAGGAGCCTAAGAGAATAAAAATCAGGAGAGGAGCCTAAGAGAATAAAAATCAGGAGAGGAGCCTAAGAGAATAAAAATCAGGAGAGGAGCCTAAAAAACATAAAATCAGGAGAGGAGCCTAAGAGAATAAAAATCAGGAGAGGAGCCTAAGAGAATAAAAATCAGGAGAGGAGCCTAAGAGAATAAAAATCAGGAGAGGAGCCTAAGAGAATAAAAATCAGGAGAGGAGCCTAAAAAACATAAAATCAGGAGAGGAGCCTAAGAGAATAAAAATCAGGAGAGGAGCCTAAAAAACATAAATCAGGAGAGGAGCCTAAGAGAATAAAAATCAGGAGAGGAGCCTAAGAGAATAAAAATCAGGAGAGGAGCCTAAGAGAATAAAAATCAGGAGAGGAGCCTAAGAGAATAAAAATCAGGAGAGGAGCCTAAAAAACATAAAATCAGGAGAGGAGCCTAAGAGAATAAAAATCAGGAGAGGAGCCTAAGAGAATAAAAATCAGGAGAGGAGCCTAAAAAACATAAAATCAGGAGAGGAGCCTAAGAGAATAAAAATCAGGAGAGGAGCCTAAGAGAATAAAAATCAGGAGAGGAGCCTAAGAGAATAAAAATCAGGAGAGGAGCCTAAGAGAATAAAAATCAGGAGAGGAGCCTAAGAGAATAAAAATCAGGAGAGGAGCCTAAAAAACATAAAATCAGGAGAGGAGCCTAAGAGAATAAAAATCAGGAGAGGAGCCTAAAAAACATAAAATCAGGAGAGGAGCCTAAGAGAATAAAAATCAGGAGAGGAGCCTAAGAGAATAAAAATCAGGAGAGGAGCCTAAGAGAATAAAAATCAGGAGAGGAGCCTAAGAGAATAAAAATCAGGAGAGGAGCCTAAAAAACATAAAATCAGGAGAGGAGCCTAAGAGAATAAAAATCAGGAGAGGAGCCTAAGAGAATAAAAATCAGGAGAGGAGCCTAAAAAACATAAAATCAGGAGAGGAGCCTAAGAGAATAAAAATCAGGAGAGGAGCCTAAGAGAATAAAAATCAGGAGAGGAGCCTAAGAGAATAAAAATCAGGAGAGGAGCCTAAGAGAATAAAAATCAGGAGAGGAGCCTAAGAGAATAAAAATCAGGAGAGGAGCCTAAAAAACATAAAATCAGGAGAGGAGCCTAAGAGAATAAAAATCAGGAGAGGAGCCTAAAAACATAAAATCAGGAGAGGAGCCTAAGAGAATAACAATCAGGAGAGGAGCCTAAGAGAATAAAAATCAGGAGAGGAGCCTAAAAAACATAAAATCAGGAGAGGAGCCTAAGAGAATAAAAATCAGGAGAGGAGCCTAAGAGAATAAAAATCAGGAGAGGAGCCTAAGAGAATAAAAATCAGGAGAGGAGCCTAAGAGAATAAAAATCAGGAGAGGAGCCTAAGAGAATAAAAATCAGGAGAGGAGCCTAAGAGAATAAAAATCAGGAGAGGAGCCTAAGAGAATAAAAATCAGGAGAGGAGCCTAAGAGAATAAAAATCAGGAGAGGAGCCTAAGAGAATAAAAATCAGGAGAGGAGCCTAAAAAACATAAAATCAGGAGAGGAGCCTAAGAGAATAAAAATCAGGAGAGGAGCCTAAGAGAATAAAAATCAGGAGAGGAGCCTAAGAGAATAAAAATCAGGAGAGGACCCTAAGAGAATAAAAATCAGGAGAGGAGCCTAAAAAACATAAAATCAGGAGAGGAGCCTAAGAGAATAAAAATCAGGAGAGGAGCCTAAGAGAATAAAAATCAGGAGAGGAGCCTAAAAAACTTAAAATCAGAAGAGGAGCCTAAGAGAATAAAAATCAGGAGAGGAGCCTAAAAAACTTGAAAGCAGGAGAGGAGCCTAAGAGAATAAAAATCAGGAGAGGAGCCTAAGAGAATAAAAATCAGAAGAGGAGCCTAAGAGAATAAAAATCAGGAGAGGAGCCTAAAAAACTTAAAATCAGAAGAGGAGCCTAAGAGAATAAAAATCAGGAGAGGAGCCTAAGAGAATAAAAATCAAGAGAGGAGCCTAAAAAACATAAAATCAGGAGAGGAGCCTAAGAGAATAAAAATCAAGAGAGGAGCCTAAGAGAATAAAAATCAGGAGAGGAGCCTAAGAGAATAAAAATCAGGAGAGGAGCCTAAGAGAATAAAAATCAGGAGAGGAGCCTAAGAGAATAAAAATCAGGAGAGGAGCCTAAGAGAATAAAAATCAGGAGAGGACCCTAAAAAACTTGAAAGCAGGAGAGGAGCCTAAGAGAATAAAAATCAGGAGAGGAGCCTAAGAGAATAAAAATCAGGAGAGGAGCCTAAGAGAATAAAAATCAGGAGAGGAGCCTAAAAAACTTGAAAGCAGGAGAGGAGCCTAAAAACTTAAAATCAGGAGAGGAGCCTAAGAGAATAAAAATCAGGAGAGGAGCTAAAAAACTTAAAATCAGGAGAGGAGCCTAAAAACTTAAAATCAGGAGAGGAGCCTAAGAGAATAAAAATCAGGAGAGGAGCCTAAGAGAATAAAAATCAGGAGAGGAGCCTAAGAGAATAAAAATCAGGAGAGGAGCCTAAGAGAATAAAAATCAGGAGAGGAGCCTAAGAGAATAAAAATCAGGAGAGGAGCCTAAGAGAATAAAAATCAAGAGAGGAGCCTAAGAGAATAAAAATCAGGAGAGGAGCCTAAGAGAATAAAAATCAGGAGAGGAGCCTAAGAGAATAAAAATCAGGAGAGGAGCCTAAGAGAATAAAATCAGGAGAGGAGCCTAAGAGAATAAAAATCAGGAGAGGAGCCTAAGAGAATAAAAATCAGGAGAGGAGCCTAAAAAACATATAATCAGGAGAGGAGCCTAAGAGAATAACAATCAGGAGAGGAGCCTAAGAGAATAAAAATCAGGAGAGGAGCCTAAAAAACATAAAATCAGGAGAGGAGCCTAAGAGAATAAAAATCAGGAGAGGAGCCTAAGAGAATAAAAATCAGGAGAGGAGCCTAAGAGAATAAAAATCAGGAGAGGAGCCTAAGAGAATAAAAATCAGGAGAGGAGCCTAAGAGAATAAAAATCAGGAGAGGAGCCTAAGAGAATAAAAATCAGGAGAGGAGCCTAAAAAACTTGAAAGCAGGAGAGGAGCCTAAGAGAATAAAAATCAGGAGAGGAGCCTAAGAGAATAAAAATCAGAAGAGGAGCCTAAGAGAATAAAAATCAGGAGAGGAGCCTAAAAAACTTAAAATCAGAAGAGGAGCCTAAGAGAATAAAAATCAGGAGAGGAGCCTAAGAGAGTAAAAATCAGGAGAGGAGCCTAAAAAACTTAAAATCAGAAGAGGAGCCTAAGAGAATAAAAATCAGGAGAGGAGCCTAAGAGAATAAAAATCAGGAGAGGAGCCTAAAAAACATAAAATCAGGAGAGGAGCCTAAGAGAATAAAAATCAGGAGAGGAGCCTAAGAGAATAAAAATCAGGAGAGGAGCCTCAGAGAATGAAAATCAAGAGAGGAGCCTAAGAGAATAAAAATCAGGAGAGGGGCCTAAGAGAATAAAAATCAGGAGAGGAGCCTAAGAGAATAAAAATCAGGAGAGGAGCCTAAGAGAATAAAAATCAGGAGAGGAGCCTAAAAAACATAAAATCAGGAGAGGAGCCTAAGAGAATAAAAATCAGGAGAGGAGCCTAAGAGAATAAAAATCAAGAGAGGAGCCTAAAAAACATAAAATCAGGAGAGGAGCCTAAGAGAATAAAAATCAGGAGAGGAGCCTAAGAGAATAAAAATCAGGAGAGGAGCCTAAGAGAATAAAAATCAGGAGAGGAGCCTAAGAGAATAAAAATCAGGAGAGGAGCCTAAAAAACTTGAAAGCAGGAGAGGAGCCTAAAAACTTAAAATCAGGAGAGGAGCCTAAGAGAATAAAAATCAGGAGAGGAGCCTAAAAAACTTAAAATCAGGAGAGGAGCCTAAAAACTTAAAATCAGGAGAGGAGCCTAAGAGAATAAAAATCAGGAGAGGAGCCTAAGAGAATAAAAATCAGGAGAGGAGCCTAAGAGAATAAAAATCAGGAGAGGAGCCTAAGAGAATAAAAATCAGGAGAGGAGCCTAAGAGAATAAAAATCAGGAGAGGAGCCTAAGAGAATAAAAATCAGGAGAGGAGCCTAAGAGAATAAAAATCAGGAGAGGAGCCTAAGAGAATAAAAATCAGGAGAGGAGCCTAAGAGAATAAAAATCAGGAGAGGAGCCTAAGAGAATAAAAATCAAGAGAGGAGCCTAAGAGAATAAAAATCAGGAGAGGAGCCTAAGAGAATAAAAATCAGGAGAGGAGCCTAAGAGAATAAAAATCAGGAGAGGAGCCTAAGAGAATAAAATCAGGAGAGGAGCCTAAGAGAATAAAAATCAGGAGAGGAGCCTAAGAGAATAAAAATCAGGAGAGGAGCCTAAAAAACATATAATCAGGAGAGGAGCCTAAGAGAATAACAATCAGGAGAGGAGCCTAAGAGAATAAAAATCAGGAGAGGAGCCTAAGAGAATAAAAATCAAGAGAGGAGCCTAAAAAACATAAAATCAGGAGAGGAGCCTAAGAGAATAAAATCAGGAGAGGAGCCTAAGAGAATAAAAATCAGGAGAGGAGCCTAAGAGAATAAAAATCAGGAGAGGAGCCTAAGAGAATAAAAATCAGGAGAGGAGCCTAAGAGAATAAAAATCAGGAGAGGAGCCTAAGAGAATAAAAATCAGGAGAGGAGCCTAAGAGAATAAAAATCAGGAGAGGAGCCTAAAAAACATAAAATCAGGAGAGGAGCCTAAGAGAATAAAAATCAGGAGAGGAGCCTAAGAGAATAAAAATCAGGAGAGGAGCCTAAGAGAATAAAAATCAGGAGAGGAGCCTAAGAGAATAAAAATCAAGAGAGGAGCCTAAAAACATAAAATCAGGAGAGGAGCCTAAGAGAATAAAAATCAGGAGAGGAGCCTAAGAGAATAAAAATCAGGAGAGGAGCCTAAGAGAATAAAAATCAGGAGAGGAGCCTAAGAGAATAAAAATCAGGAGAGGAGCCTAAAAAACATAAAATCAGGAGAGGAGCCTAAGAGAATAAAAATCAGGAGAGGAGCCTAAAAAACATAAAATCAGGAGAGGAGCCTAAGAGAATAACAATCAGGAGAGGAGCCTAAGAGAATAAAAATCAGGAGAGGAGCCTAAAAACATAAAATCAGGAGAGGAGCCTAAGAGAATAAAAATCAGGAGAGGAGCCTAAGAGAATAAAAATCAGGAGAGGAGCCTAAAAAACATAAAATCAGGAGAGGAGCCTAAGAGAATAAAAATCAGGAGAGGAGCCTAAGAGAATAAAAATCAGGAGAGGAGCCTAAGAGAATAAAAATCAGGAGAGGAGCCTAAGAGAATAAAAATCAGGAGAGGAGCCTAAGAGAATAAAAATCAGGAGAGGAGCCTAAGAGAATAAAAATCAGGAGAGGAGCCTAAAAAACATAAAATCAGGAGAGGAGCCTAAGAGAATAAAAATCAGGAGAGGAGCCTAAGAGAATAAAAATCAGGAGAGGAGCCTAAGAGAATAAAAATCAGGAGAGGAGCCTAAGAGAATAAAATCAGGAGAGGAGCCTAAGAGAATAAAAATCAGGAGAGGAGCCTAAGAGAATAAAAATCAGGAGAGGAGCCTAAGAGAATAAAAATCAGGAGAGGAGCCTAAGAGAATAAAAATCAGGAGAGGAGCCTAAGAGAATAAAAATCAGGAGAGGAGCCTAAGAGAATAAAAATCAGGAGAGGAGCCTAAGAGAATAAAAATCAGGAGAGGAGCCTAAGAGAATAAAAATCAGGAGAGGAGCCTAAGAGAATAAAAATCAGGAGAGGAGCCTAAGAGAATAAAAATCAGGAGAGGAGCCTAAGAGAATAAAAATCAGGAGAGGAGCCTAAGAGAATAAAAATCAGGAGAGGAGCCTAAGAGAATAAAAATCAGGAGAGGAGCCTAAAAAACTTAAAATCAGAAGAGGAGCCTAAGAGAATAAAAATCAGGAGAGGAGCCTCAGAGAATGAAAATCAAGGAGAGGAGCCTAAGAGAATAAAAATCAGAGAGGGGCCTAAGAGAATAAAAATCAGGAGAGGAGCCTAAGAGAAAAAAAATCAGGAGAGGAGCCTAAGAGAATAAAAATCAGGAGAGGAGCCTAAAAAACATAAAATCAGGAGAGGAGCCTAAGAGAATAAAAATCAGGAGAGGAGCCTAAGAGAATAAAAATCAAGAGAGGAGCCTAAAAAACATAAAATCAGGAGAGGAGCCTAAGAGCATAAAAATCAAGAGAGGAGCCTAAGAGAATAAAAATCAGGAGAGGAGCCTAAGAGAATAAAAATCAGGAGAGGAGCCTAAGAGAATAAAAATCAGGAGAGGAGCCTAAGAGAATAAAAATCAGGAGAGGAGCCTAAGAGAATAAAAATCAGGAGAGGACCCTAAAAAACTTGAAAGCAGGAGAGGAGCCTAAGAGAATAAAAATCAGGAGAGGAGCCTAAGAGAATAAAAATCAGGAGAGGAGCCTAAGAGAATAAAAATCAGGAGAGGAGCCTAAGAGAATAAAAATCAGGAGAGGAGCCTAAAAGAATAAAAATCAGGAGAGGAGCCTAAGAGAATAAAAATCAGGAGAGGAGCCTAAAAAACATAAAATCAGGAGAGGAGCCTAAGAGAATAAAAATCAGGAGAGGAGCCTAAGAGAATAAAAATCAGGAGAGGAGCCTAAGAGAATAAAAATCAGGAGAGGAGCCTAAGAGAATAAAAATCAAGAGAGGAGCCTAAAAAACATAAAATCAGGAGAGGAGCCTAAGAGAATAAAAATCAAGAGAGGAGCCTAAGAGAATAAAAATCAGGAGAGGAGCCTAAGAGAATAAAAATCAGGAGAGGAGCCTAAAAAACATAAAATCAGGAGAGGAGCCTAAGAGAATAAAAATCAAGAGAGGAGCCTAAGAGAATAAAAATCAGGAGAGGAGCCTAAGAGAATAAAAATCAGGAGAGGAGCCTAAAAAACTTGAAAGCAGGAGAGGAGCCTAAAAGAATAAAAATCAGGAGAGGAGCCTAAGAGAATAAAAATCAGGAGAGGAGCCTAAGAGAATAAAAATCAGGAGAGGAGCCTAAAAAACATAAAATCAGGAGAGGAGCCTAAGAGAATAAAAATCAGGAGAGGAGCCTAAGAGAATAAAAATCAAGAGAGGAGCCTAAAAAACATAAAATCAGGAGAGGAGCCTAAGAGAATAAAAATCAAGAGAGGAGCCTAAGAGAATAAAAATCAGGAGAGGAGCCTAAGAGAATAAAAATCAGGAGAGGAGCCTAAGAGAATAAAAATCAGGAGAGGAGCCTAAGAGAATAAAAATCAGGAGAGGACCCTAAAAAACTTGAAAGCAGGAGAGGAGCCTAAGAGAATAAAAATCAGGAGAGGAGCCTAAGAGAATAAAAATCAGGAGAGGAGCCTAAGAGAATAAAAATCAGGAGAGGAGCCTAAGAGAATAAAAATCAGGAGAGGAGCCTAAAAAACTTGAAAGCAGGAGAGGAGCCTAAGAGAATAAAAATCAGAAGAGGAGCCTAAGAGAATAAAAATCAGGAGAGGAGCCTAAGAGAATAAAAATCAGGAGAGGAGCCTAAGAGAATAAAAATCAGGAGAGGAGCCTAAAAAACATAAAATCAGAAGAGGAGCCTAAGAGAATAAAAATCAGGAGAGGAGCCTAAGAGAATAAAAATCAGGAGAGGAGCCTAAGAGAATAAAAATCAGGAGAGGAACCTAAAAAACATAAAATCAGGAGAGGAGCCTAAGAGAATAAAAATCAGGAGAGGAGCCTAAAAAACATAAAATCAGGAGAGGAGCCTAAGAGAATAAAAATCAAGAGAGGAGCCTAAGAGAATAAAAATCAGGAGAGGAGCCTAAGAGAATAAAAATCAGGAGAGGAGCCTAAAAAACATAAAATCAGGAGAGGAGCCTAAGAGAATAAAAATCAGGAGAGGAGCCTAAAAAACATAAAATCAGGAGAGGAGCCTAAGAGAATAAAAATCAAGAGAGGAGCCTAAGAGAATAAAAATCAGGAGAGGAGCCTAAGAGAATAAAAATCAGGAGAGGAGCCTAAAAAACTTAAAATCAGAAGAGGAGCCTAAGAGAATAAAAATCAGGAGAGGAGCCTAAAAAACTTGAAAGCAGGAGAGGAGCCTAAGAGAATAAAAATCAGGAGAGGAGCCTAAGAGAATAAAAATCAGGATAGGAGCCTCAGAGAATAAAAATCAAGAGAGGAGCCTAAGAGAATAAAAATCAGGAGAGGAGCCTAAGAGAATAAAAATCAGGAGAGGAGCCTAAAAAACATAAAATCAGGAGAGGAGCCTAAAAAACATAAAATCAGGAGAGGAGCCTAAGAGAATAAAAATCAGGAGAGGAGCCTAAAAAACATAAAATCAGGAGAGGAGCCTAAGAGATAAAAATCAAGAGAGGAGCCTAAAAAACTTGAAAGCAGGAGAGGAGCCTAAGAGAATAAAAATCAAGAGAGGAGCCTAAAAGAATAAAAATCAGGAGAGGAGCCTAGAGAATAAAAATCAAGAGAGGAGCCTAAAAAACATAAAATCAGGAGAGGAGCCTAAAAAACATAAAATCAGGAGAGGAGCCTAAGAGAATAAAAATCAAGAGAGGAGCCTAAAAAACTTGAAAGCAGGAGAGGAGCCTAAGAGAATAAAAATCAGGAGAGGAGCCTAAAAAACATATAATCAGGAGAGGAGCCTAAGAGAATAAAAATCAAGAGAGGAGCCTAAAAAACATAAAATCAAGAGAGGAGCCTAAGAGAATAAAAATCAAGAGAGCAGCCTAAGAGAATAAAAATCAGGAGAGGAGCCTAAGAGAATAAAAATCAGGAGAGGAACCTAAAAAACATAAAATCAGGAGAGGAGCCTAAGAGAATAAAAATCAGGAGAGGAGCCTAAAAAACATAAAATCAGGAGAGGAGCCTAAGAGAATAAAAATCAGGAGAGGAGCCTAAAAAACATAAAATCAGGAGAGGAGCCTAAGAGAATAAAAATCAGGAGAGGAGCCTAAGAGAATAAAAATCAGGAGAGGAGCCTAAGAGAATAAAAATCAGGAGAGGAGCCTAAAAAACATAAAATCAGGAGAGGAGCCTAAGAGAATAAAAATCAGGAGAGGAGCCTAAGAGAATAAAAATCAGGAGAGGAGCCTAAGAGAATAAAAATCAGGAGAGGAGCCTAAGAGAATAAAAATCAGGAGAGGAGCCTAAGAGAATAAAAATCAGGAGAGGAGCCTAAGAGAATAAAAATCAGGAGAGGAGCCTAAGAGAATAAAAATCAGGAGAGGAGCCTAAGAGAATAAAAATCAGGAGAGGAGCCTAAGAGAATAAAAATCAGGAGAGGACCCTAAGAGAATAAAAATCAGGAGAGGAGCCTAAGAGAATAAAAATCAGGAGAGGAGCCTAAGAGAATAAAAATCAGGAGAGGAGCCTAAGAGAATAAAAATCAGGAGAGGAGCCTAAAAACATAAAATCAGGAGAGGAGCCTAAGAGAATAACAATCAGGAGAGGAGCCTAAGAGAATAAAAATCAGGAGAGGAGCCTAAGAGAATAAAAATCAGGAGAGGAGCCTAAGAGAATAAAAATCAGGAGAGGAGCCTAAGAGAATAAAAAATCAGGAGAGGAGCCTAAGAGAATAAAAATCAGGAGAGGAGCCTAAGAGAATAAAAATCAGGAGAGGAGCCTAAAAAACATAAAATCAGGAGAGGAGCCTAAGAGAATAACAATCAGGAGAGGAGCCTAAGAGAATAAAAATCAGGAGAGGAGCCTAAGAGAATAAAAATCAGGAGAGGAGCCTAAGAGAATAAAAATCAGGAGAGGAGCCTAAGAGAATAAAAATCAAGAGAGGAGCCTAAGAGAATAAAAATCAGGAGAGGAGCCTAAGAGAATAAAAATCAGGAGAGGAGCCTAAGAGAATAAAAATCAGGAGAGGAGCCTAAGAGAATAAAAATCAGGAGAGGAGCCTAAGAGAATAAAAATCAGGAGAGGAGCCTAAGAGAATAAAATCAGGAGAGGAGCCTAAGAGAATAAAATCAGGAGAGGAGCCTAAGAGAATAAAAATCAGGAGAGGAGCCTAAGAGAATAAAAATCAGGAGAGTAGCCTAAGAGAATAAAAATCAGGAGAGGAGCCTAAGAGAATAAAAATCAGGAGAGGAGCCTAAGAGAATAAAAATCAGGAGAGGAGCCTAAGAGAATAAAGATCAGGAGAGGAGCCTAAGAGAATAAAAATCAGGAGAGGAGCCTAAGAGAATAAAAATCAAGAGAGGAGCCTAAGAGAATAAAAATCAGGAGAGGAGCCTAAGAGAATAAAAATCAGGAGAGGAGCCTAAAAAACATAAAATCAGGAGAGGAGCCTAAGAGAATAAAAATCAGGAGAGGAGCCTAAGAGAATAAAAATCAGGAGAGGAGCCTAAGAGAATAAAAATCAGGAGAGGAGCCTAAGAGAATAAAAATCAGGAGAGGAGCCTAAGAGAATAAAAATCAGGAGAGGAGCCTAAGAGAATAAAAATCAGGAGAGGAGCCTAAGAGAATAAAAATCAGGAGAGGAGCCTAAGAGAATAAAAATCAGGAGAGGAGCCTAAGAGAATAAAAATCAGGAGAGGAGCCTAAGAGAATAAAAATCAGGAGAGGAGCCTAAAAAACATAAAATCAGGAGAGGAGCCTAAGAGAATAAAAATCAGGAGAGGAGCCTAAGAGAATAAAAATCAGGAGAGGAGCCTAAGAGAATAAAAATCAAGAGAGGAGCCTAAGAGAATAAAAATCAGGAGAGGAGCCTAAGAGAATAAAAATCAGGAGAGGAGCCTAAGAGAATAAAAATCAGGAGAGGAGCCTAAAAAACATAAAATCAGGAGAGGAGCCTAAGAGATAAAAATCAGGAGAGGAGCCTAAGAGAATAAAAATCAGGAGAGGAGCCTAAGAGAATAAAAATCAGGAGAGGAGCCTAAAAAACATAAAATCAGGAGAGGAGCCTAAGAGAATAAAAATCAGGAGAGGAGCCTAAGAGAATAAAAATCAGGAGAGGAGCCTAAGAGAATAAAAATCAGGAGAGGAGCCTAAGAGAATAAAAATCAGGAGAGGAGCCTAAGAGAATAAAAATCAGGAGAGGAGCCTAAGAGAATAAAAATCAGGAGAGGAGCCTAAGAGAATAAAAATCAGGAGAGGAGCCTAAGAGAATAAAAATCAGGAGAGGAGCCTAAGAGAATAAAAATCAGGAGAGGAGCCTAAAAAACATAAAATCAGGAGAGGAGCCTAAGAGAATGAAAATCAGGAGAGGAGCCTAAGAGAATAAAAATCAGGAGAGGAGCCTAAAAAACATAAAATCAGGAGAGGAGCCTAAGAGAATAAAAATCAGGAGAGGAGCCTAAGAGAATAAAAATCAGGAGAGGAGCCTAAGAGAATAAAAATCAGGAGAGGAGCCTAAGAGAATAAAAATCAGGAGAGGAGCCTAAGAGAATAAAAATCAGGAGAGGAGCCTAAGAGAATAAAAATCAGGAGAGGAGCCTAAGAGAATAAAAATCAGGAGAGGAGCCTAAGAGAATAAAAATCAGGAGAGGAGCCTAAAAAACATAAAATCAGGAGAGGAGCCTAAGAGAATAAAAATCAGGAGAGGAGCCTAAGAGAATAAAAATCAGGAGAGGAGCCTAAGAGAAATAAAAATCAGGAGAGGAGCCTAAGAGAATAAAAATCAGGAGAGGAGCCTAAGAGAATAAAAATCAGGAGAGGAGCCTAAGAGAATAAAAATCAGGAGAGGAGCCTAAGAGAATAAAAATCAGGAGAGGAGCCTAAAAAACATAAAATCAGGAGAGGAGCCTAAGAGAATAAAAATCAGGAGAGGAGCCTAAGAGAATAAAAATCAGGAGAGGAGCCTAAAAACATAAAATCAGGAGAGGAGCCTAAGAGAATAAAAATCAGGAGAGGAGCCTAAGAGAATAAAAATCAGGAGAGGAGCCTAAGAGAATAAAAATCAAGAGAGGAGCCTAAGAGAATAAAAATCAGGAGAGGAGCCTAAGAGAATAAAAATCAGGAGAGGAGCCTAAGAGAATAAAAATCAGGAGAGGAGCCTAAAAAACATAAAATCAGGAGAGGAGCCTAAGAGAATAAAAATCAGGAGAGGAGCCTAAGAGAATAAAAATCAGGAGAGGAGCCTAAGAGAATAAAAATCAGGAGAGGAGCCTAAGAGAATAAAAATCAGGAGAGGAGCCTAAGAGAATAAAAATCAGGAGAGGAGCCTAAAAAACATAAAATCAGGAGAGGAGCCTAAGAGAATGAAAATCAGGAGAGGAGCCTAAGAGAATAAAAATCAGGAGAGGAGCCTAAAAACATAAAATCAGGAGAGGAGCCTAAGAGAATAAAAATCAGGAGAGGAGCCTAAGAGAATAAAAATCAGGAGAGGAGCCTAAAAAACAAAAAATCAGGAGAGGAGCCTAAGAGAATAAAAATCAGGAGTGGAGCCTAAGAGAATAAAAATCAGGAGAGGAGCCTAAGAGAATAAAAATCAGGAGAGGAGCCTAAGAGAATAAAAATCAAGAGAGGAGCCTAAGAGAATAAAAATCAGGAGTGGAGCCTAAGAGAATAAAAATCAGGAGTGGAGCCTAAGAGAATAAAAATCAGGAGAGGAGCCTAAGAGAATAAAAATCAGGAGAGGAGCCTAAGAGAATAAAAATCAGAAGAGGAGCCTAAGAGAATAAAAATCAGGAGAGGAGCCTAAGAGAATAAAAATCAGGAGAGGAGCCTAAGAGAATAAAAATCAGGAGAGGAGCCTAAAAACATAAAATCAGGAGAGGAGCCTAAGAGAATGAAAATCAGGAGAGGAGCCTAAGAGAATAAAAATCAGGAGAGGAGCCTAAAAAACATAAAATCAGGAGAGGAGCCTAAGAGAATAAAAATCAGGAGAGGAGCCTAAGAGAATAAAAATCAGGAGAGGAGCCTAAAAAACAAAAAATCAGGAGAGGAGCCTAAGAGAATAAAAATCAGGAGAGGAGCCTAAGAGAATAAAAATCAGGAGAGGAGCCTAAAAAACATAAAATCAGGAGAGGAGCCTAAGAGAATAAAAATCAGGAGAGGAGCCTAAGAGAATAAAAATCAGGAGAGGAGCCTAAGAGAATAAAAATCAGGAGAGGAGCCTAAGAGAATAAAAATCAGGAGAGGAGCCTAAGAGAATAAAAATCAGGAGAGGAGCCTAAGAGAATAAAAATCAAGAGAGGAGCCTAAGAGAATAAAAATCAGGAGAGGAGCCTAAGAGAATAAAAATCAGGAGAGGAGCCTAAGAGAATAAAAATCAGGAGAGGAGCCTAAGAGAATAAAAATCAGGAGAGGAGCCTAAGAGAATAAAAATCAAGAGAGGAGCCTAAGAGAATAAAAATCAGGAGAGGAGCCTAAGAGAATAAAAATCAGGAGAGGAGCCTAAGAGAATAAAAATCAGGAGAGGAGCCTAAGAGAATAAAAATCAGGAGAGGAGCCTAAGAGAATAAAAATCAGGAGAGGAGCCTAAGAGAATAAAAATCAGGAGAGGAGCCTAAGAGAATAAAAATCAGGAGAGGAGCCTAAGAGAATAAAAATCAGGAGAGGAGCCTAAGAGAATAAAAATCAGGAGAGGAGCCTAAGAGAATAAAAATCAGGAGAGGAGCCTAAAAAACATAAAATCAGGAGAGGAGCCTAAGAGAATAAAAATCAGGAGAGGAGCCTAAGAGAATAAAAATCAGGAGAGGAGCCTAAGAGAATAAAAATCAGGAGAGGAGCCTAAGAGAATAAAAATCAGGAGAGGAGCCTAAGAGAATAAAAATCAGGAGAGGAGCCTAAGAGAATAAAAATCAGGAGAGGAGCCTAAGAGAATAACAATCAGGAGAGGAGCCTAAGAGAATAAAAATCAGGAGAGGAGCCTAAGAGAATAAAAATCAGGAGAGGAGCCTAAGAGAATAAAAATCAGGAGAGGAGCCTAAGAGAATAAAAATCAGGAGAGGAGCCTAAGAGAATAAAAACCAGGAGAGGAGCCTAAGAGAAAACTTGAAAGCAGGACAGGAGCCTAAGAGAATAAAAATCAGGAGAGGAGCCTAAGAGAATAAAAATCAGGAGAGGAGCCTAAAAGAATAAAAATCAGGAGAGGAGCCTAAAAAACCTAAAATCAAGAGAGGAGCCTAAGAGAATAAAAATCAGGAGAGGAGCCTAAAAAACATAAAATCAGGAGAGGAGCCTAAGAGAATAAAAATCAGGAGAGGAGCCTAAGAGAATAAAAATCAGGAGAGGAGCCTAAGAGAATAAAAATCAGGAGAGGAGCCTAAGAGAATAAAAATCAGGAGAGGAGCCTAAGAGAATAAAAATCAGGAGAGGAGCCTAAGAGAATAAAAATCAGGAGAGGAGCCTAAGAGAATAAAAATCAGGAGAGGAGCCTAAAAAACATAAAATCAGGAGAGGAGCCTAAGAGAATAAAAATCAGGAGAGGAGCCTAAGAGAAGAAAAAACAGGAGAGGAGCCTAAGAGAATAAAAATCAGGAGAGGAGCCTAAGAGAATAAAAATCAGGAGAGGAGCCTAAGAGAATAAAAATCAGGAGAGGAGTCTAAAAAACATAAAATCAGGAGAGGAGCCTAAGAGAATAAAAATCAGGAGAGGAGCCTAAAAAACATAAAATCAGGAGAGGAGCCTAAGAGAATAAAAATCAGGAGAGGAGCCTAAGAGAATAAAAATCAAGAGAGGAGCCTAAGAGAATAAAAATCAGGAGAGGAGCCTAAGAGAATAAAAATCAGGAGAGGAGCCTAAGAGAATAAAAATCAGGAGAGGAGCCTAAAAAACATAAAATCAGGAGAGGAGCCTAAGAGAATAAAAATCAGGAGAGGAGCCTAAGAGAATAAAAATCAGGAGAGGAGCCTAAGAGAATAAAAATCAGGAGAGGAGCCTAAAAAACTTGAAAGCAGGAGAGGAGCCTAAAAAACATAAAATCAGGAGAGGAGCCTAAGAGAATAAAAATCAGGAGAGGAGCCTAAGAGAAGAAAAAACAGGAGAGGAGCCTAAGAGAATAAAAATCAGGAGAGGAGCCTAAGAGAATAAATATCAGGAGAGGAGTCTAAGAGAATAAAAATCAGGAGAGGAGCCTAAAAAATTTCAAATCAGGAGAGGAGCCTAAGAGAATAAAAATCAGGAGAGGAGCCTAAGAGAATAAAAATCAGGAGAGGAGCCTAAAAAACTTAAAATCAGGAGAGGAGCCTAAGAGAATAAAAATCAGGAGAGGAGCCTAAAAAACATAAAATCAGGAGAGGAGCCTAAGAGAATAAAAATCAGGAGAGGAGCCTAAGAGAATAAAAATCAGGAGAGGAGCCTAAAAAACTTAAAATCAGGAGAGGAGCCTAAGAGAATAAAAATCAGGAGAGGAGCCTAAGAGAATAAAAATCAGGAGAGGAGCCTAAAAAACTTAAAATCAGGAGAGGAGCCTAAGAGAATAAAAATCAGGAGAGGAGCCTAAAAAACATAAAATCAGGAGAGGAGCCTAAGAGAATAAAAATCAGGAGAGGAGCCTAAGAGAATAAAAATCAGGAGAGGAGCCTAAAAAACTTAAAATCAGGAGAGGAGCCTAAGAGAATAAAAATCAAGAGAGGAGCCTAACAGAATAAAAATCAGGAGAGGAGCCTAAGAGAATAAAAATCAGGAGAGGAGCCTAAGAGAATAAAAATCAAGAGAGGAGCCTGAGAGAATAAAAATCAGGAGAGGAGCCTAAGAGAATAAAAATCAGGAGAGGAGCCTAAGAGAATAAAAATCAGGAGAGGAGCCTAAAAAATATAAAATAAGGAGAGGAGCCTAAGAGAATAAAAATCAGGAGAGGAGCCTAAGAGAATAAAAATCAGGAGAGGAGCCTAAGAGAATAAAAATCAGGAGAGGAGTCTAAGAGAATAAAAATCAGGAGAGGAGCCTAAAAAACCTAAAATCAGGAGAGGAGCCTAAGAGACTAAAAAGCAGGAGAGGAGCCTAAGAGACTAAAAATCAGGAGAGGAGCCTAAAAAACATAAAATCAGGAGAGGAGCCTAAGAGACTAAAAATCAGGAGAGGAGCCTAAAAAACATAAAATCAGGAGAGGAGCCTAAGAGACTAAAAATCAGGAGAGGAGCCTAAGAGAATAAAAATCAGGAGAGGAGCCTAAGAGAATAAAAATCAGGAGAGGAGCCTAAGAGACTAAAAATCAGGAGAGGAGCCTAAGAGAATAAAAATCAGGAGAGGAGCCTAAAAAACATAAAATCAGGAGAGGAGCCTAAAAGAATAAAAATCAGGAGAGGAGCCTAAAAAACATAAAATCAGGAGAGGAGCCTAAGAGACTAAAAATCAGGAGAGGAGCCTAAGAGACTAAAAATCAGGAGAGGAGCCTAAGAGAATAAAAATCAGGAGAGGAGCCTAAGAGAATAAAAATCAGGAGAGGAGCCTAAGAGAATAAAAATCAGGAGAGGAGCCTAAGAGACTAAAAATCAGGAGAGGAGCCTAAGAGAATAAAAATCAGGAGAGGAGCCTAAAAAACATAAAATCAGGAGAGGAGCCTAAGAGAATAAAAATCAGGAGAGGAGCCTAAGAGACTAAAAATCAGGAGAGGAGCCTAAGAGAATAAAAATCAGGAGAGGAGCCTAAAAAACATAAAATCAGGAGAGGAGCCTAAGAGAATAAAAATCAGGAGAGGAGCCTAAAAAACATAAAATCAGGAGAGGAGCCTAAGAGAATAAAAATCAGGAGAGGAGCCTAAGAGAATAAAAATCAGGAGAGGAGCCTAAAAAACATAAAATCAGGAGAGGAGCCTAAGAGACTAAAAATCAGGAGAGGAGCCTAAGAGAATAAAAATCAGGAGAGGAGCCTAAAAAACATAAAATCAAGAGAGGAGCCTAAGAGAATTAAAGTCAGGAGAGGAGCCTAAGAGAATAAAAATGAGGAGAGGAGCCTAAGAGAATAAAAATCAGGAGAGGAGCCTAAGAGAATAAAAATCAGGAGAGGAGCCTAAGAGAATAAAAATCAGGAGAGGAGCCTAAGAGAATAAAAATCAGGAGAGGAGCCTAAGAGAATAAAAATCAGGAGAGGAGCCTAAGAGAATAAAAATCAGGAGAGGAGCCTAAGAGAATAAAAATCAGGAGAGGAGCCTAAGAGAATAAAAATCAGGAGAGGAGCCTAAGAGAATAAAAATCAGGAGAGGAGCCTAAGAGAATAAAAATCAAGAGAGGAGCCTAAGAGAATAAAAATCAGGAGAGGAGCCTAAGAGAATAAAAATCAGGAGAGGAGCCTAAGAGAATAAAAATCAGGAGAGGAGCCTAAAAAACATAAAATCAGGAGAAGAGCCTAAGAGAATAAAAATCAGGAGAGGAGCCTAAGAGAAAAAAAATCAGGAGAGGAGCCTAAGAGAATAAAAATCAGGAGAGGAGCCTAAAAAACATAAAATCAGGAGAGGAGCCTAAGAGAATAAAAATCAGGAGAGGAGCCTAAGAGAATAAAAATCAGGAGAGGAGCCTAAAAAACATAAAATCAGGAGAGGAGCCTAAGAGAATAAAAATCAGGAGAGGAGCCTAAGAGAATAAAAATCAGGAGAGGAGCCTAAGAGAATAAAAATCAGGAGAGGAGCCTAAAAAACATAAAATCAGGAGAAGAGCCTAAGAGAATAAAAATCAGGAGAGGAGCCTAAGAGAATAAAAATCAGGAGAGGAGCCTAAGAGAATAAAAATCAGGAGAGGAGCCTAAGAGAATAAAAATCAGGAGAGGAGCCTAAAAAACATAAAATCAGGAGAGGAGCCTAAGGGAATAAAAATCAGGAGAGGAGCCTAAGAGAATAAAAATCAAGAGAGGAGCCTAAGAGAATAAAAATCAGGAGAGGAGCCTAAGAGAATAAAAATCAGGAGAGCAGCCTAAAAAACATAAAATCAGGAGAGGAGCCTAAGAGAATAAAAATCAGGAGAGGAGCCTAAGAGAATAAAAATCAGGAGAGGAGCCTAAGAGAATAAAAATCAGGAGAGGAGCCTAAGAGAATAAAAATCAGGAGAGGAGCCTAAGAGAATAAAAATCAGGAGAGGAGCCTAAAAAACATAAAATCAGGAGAGGAGCCTAAGAGAATAAAAATCAGGAGAGGAGCCTAAGAGAATAAAAATCAAGAGAGGAGCCTAAGAGAATAAAAATCAAGAGAGGAGCCTAAGAGAATAAAATCAGGAGAGGAGCCTAAGAGAATAAAAATCAGGAGAGGAGCCTAAGAGAATAAAAATCAGGAGAGGAGCCTAAGAGAATAAAAATCAGGAGAGGAGCCTAAGAGAATAAAAATCAGGAGAGGAGCCTAAGAGAATAAAAATCAGGAGAGGAGCCTAAAAAACATAAAATCAGGAGAGGAGCCTAAGAGAATAAAAATCAGGAGAGGAGCCTAAGAGAATAAAAATCAGGAGAGGAGCCTAAGAGAATAAAAATCAGGAGAAAAGCCTAAAAAACATAAAATCAGGAGAGGAGCCTAAGAGAATAAAAATCAGGAGAGGAGCCTAAAAAACTTAAAATCAGGAGAGGAGCCTAAGAGAATAAAAATCAGGAGAGGATCCTAAAAAACTTAAAATCAGGAGAGGATCCTAAAAAACTTAAAATCAGGAGAGGAGCCTAAAAAACTTAAAATCAGGAGAGGAGCCTAAGAGAATAAAAATCAGGAGAGGAGCCTAAAAAACTTAAAATCAGGAGAGGAACCTAAAAAACTTAAAATCAGGAGAGGAGCCTAAGAGAATAAAAATCAGGAGAGGAGCCTAAGAGAATAAAAATCAGGAGAGGAGCCTAAGAGAATAAAAATCAGGAGAGGAGCCTAAGAGAATAAAAATCAGGAGAGGAGCCTAAGAGAATAAAAATCAGGAGAGGAGCCTAAGAGAATAAAAATCAGGAGAGGAGCCTAAGAGAATAAAAATCAGGAGAGGAGCCTAAGAGAATAAAAATCAGGAGAGGAGCCTAAAAAACTTAAAATCAGGAGAGGAGCCTAAGAGAATAAAAATCAGGAGAGGAGCCTAAAAAACTTAAAATCAGGAGAGGAGCCTAAGAGAATAAAAATCAGGAGAGGAGCCTAAAAAACATAAAATCAGGAGAGGAGCCTAAGAGAATAAAAATCAGGAGAGGAGCCTAAGAGAATAAAAATCAGGAGAGGAGCCTAAAAAACATAAAATCAGGAGAGGAGCCTAAAAAACTTAAAATCAGGAGAGGAGTCTAAGAGAATAAAAATCAGGAGAGGAGCCTAAGAGACTAAAAATCAGGAGAGGAGCCTAAGAGACTAAAAATCAGGAGAGGAGCCTAAGAGACTAAAAATCAGGAGAGGAGCCTAAGAGAATAAAAATCAGGAGAGGAGCCTAAAAAACATAAAATCAGGAGAGGAGCCTAAGAGACTAAAAATCAGGAGAGGAGCCTAAGAGAATAAAAATCAGGAGAGGAGCCTAAAAAACATAAAATCAGGAGAGGAGCCTAAGAGACTAAAAATCAGGAGAGGAGCCTAAGAGAATAAAAATCAGGAGAGGAGCCTAAGAGAATAAAAATCAGGAGAGGAGCCTAAGAGACTAAAAATCAGGAGAGGAGCCTAAGAGAATAAAAATCAGGAGAGGAGCCTAAAAAACATAAAATCAGGAGAGGAGCCTAAAAGAATAAAAATCAGGAGAGGAGCCTAAAAAACATAAAATCAGGAGAGGAGCCTAAGAGAATAAAAATCAGGAGAGGAGCCTAAGAGAATAAAAATCAGGAGAGGAGCCTAAAAAACATAAAATCAGGAGAGGAGCCTAAGAGAATAAAAATGAGGAGAGGAGCCTAAGAGAATAAAAATCAGGAGAGGAGCCTAAAAAACATAAAATCAGGAGAGGAGCCTAAGAGACTAAAAATCAGGAGAGGAGCCTAAGAGACTAAAAATCAGGAGAGGAGCCTAAGAGACTAAAAATCAGGAGAGGAGCCTAAGAGAATAAAAATCAGGAGAGGAGCCTAAGAGACTAAAAATCAGGAGAGGAGCCTAAGAGAATAAAAATCAGGAGAGGAGCCTAAGAGACTAAAAATCAGGAGAGGAGCCTAAAAAACATAAAATCAGGAGAGGAGCCTAAGAGAATAAAGATCAGGAGAGGAGCCTAAGAGACTAAAAATCAGGAGAGGAGCCTAAGAGAATAAAAATCAGGAGAGGAGCCTAAGAGACTAAAAATCAGGAGAGGAGCCTAAGAGAATAAAAATCAGGAGAGGAGCCTAAGAAACATAAAATCAGGAGAGGAGCCTAAGAGAATAAAAATCAGGAGAGGAGCCTAAGAGAATAAAAATCAGGAGAGGAGCCTAAGAGAATAAAAATCAGGAGAGGAGCCTAAGAGAATAAAAATCAGGAGAGGAGCCTAAAAAACATAAAATCAGGAGAGGAGCCTAAGAGACTAAAAATCAGGAGAGGAGCCTAAGAGAATAAAAATCAGGAGAGGAGCCTAAAAAACATAAAATCAAGAGAGGAGCCTAAGAGAATTAAAGTCAGGAGAGGAGCCTAAGAGAATAAAAATCAGGAGAGGAGCCTAAGAGAATAAAAATCAGGAGAGGAGCCTAAGAGAATAAAAATCAGGAGAGGAGCCTAAGAGAATAAAAATCAGGAGAGGAGCCTAAGAGAATAAAAATCAGGAGAGGAGCCTAAGAGAATTAAAATCAGGAGAGGAGCCTAAGAGAATAAAAATCAGGAGAGGAGCCTAAGAGACTAAAAATCAGGAGAGGAGCCTAAGAGAATAAAAATCAGGAGAGGAGCCTAAGAGACTAAAAATCAGGAGAGGAGCCTAAGAGAATAAAAATCAGGAGAGGAGCCTAAGAGAATAAAAATCAGGAGAGGAGCCTAAGAGACTAAAAATCAGGAGAGGAGCCTAAGAGAATAAAAATCAGGAGAGGAGCCTAAAAAACATAAAATCAGGAGAGGAGCCTAAGAGAATAAAAATCAGGAGAGGAGCCTAAGAGAATAAAAATCAGGAGAGGAGCCTAAAAAACATAAAATCAGGAGAGGAGCCTAAGAGAATAAAAATCAGGAGAAAAGCCTAAGAGAATAAAAATCAGGAGAGGAGCCTAAGAGACTAAAAATCAGGAGAGGAGCCTAAGAGAATAAAAATCAGGAGAGGAGCCTAAAAAACATAAAATCAGGAGAGGAGCCTAAGAGACTAAAAATCAGGAGAGGAGCCTAAGAGACTAAAAATCAGGAGAGGAGCCTAAAAAACATAAAATCAGGAGAGGAGCCTAAGAGAATAAAAATCAGGAGAGGAGCCTAAGAGAATAAAAATCAGGAGAGGAGCCTAAAAAACATAAAATCAGGAGAGGAGCCTAAGAGAATAAAAATCAGGAGAGGAGCCTAAGAGACTAAAAATCAGGAGAGGAGCCTAAAAACATAAAATCAGGAGAGGAGCCTAAGAGAATAAAAATCAGGAGAGGAGCCTAAGAGAATAAAAATCAGGAGAGGAGCCTAAAAAACATAAAATCAGGAGAGGAGCCTAAGAGAATAAAAATCAGGAGAGGAGCCTAAGAGAATAAAAATCAGGAGAGGAGCCTAAAAAACATAAAATCAGGAGAGGAGCCTAAGAGACTAAAAATCAGGAGAGGAGCCTAAGAGAATAAAAATCAGGAGAGGAGCCTAAAAAACATAAAATCAAGAGAGGAGCCTAAGAGAATTAAAGTCAGGAGAGGAGCCTAAGAGAATAAAAATCAGGAGAGGAGCCTAAGAGAATAAAAATCAGGAGAGGAGCCTAAGAGAAAAAAAATCAGGAGAGGAGCCTAAGAGAATAAAAATCAGGAGAGGAGCCTAAAAAACATAAAATCAGGAGAGGAGCCTAAGAGAATAAAAATCAGGAGAGGAGCCTAAGAGAATAAAAATCAGGAGAGGAGCCTAAGAGAATAAAAATCAGGAGAGGAGCCTAAGAGAATTAAAATCAGGAGAGGAGCCTAAGAGAATAAAAATCAGGAGAGGAGCCTAAGAGACTAAAAATCAGGAGAGGAGCCTAAGAGAATAAAAATCAGGAGAGGAGCCTAAGAGACTAAAAATCAGGAGAGGAGCCTAAGAGACTAAAAATCAGGAGAGAAGCCTAAGAGAATAAAAATCAGGAGAGGAGCCTAAGAGAATAAAAATCAGGAGAGGAGCCTAAAAAACATAAAATCAGGAGAGGAGCCTAAGAGAATAAAAATCAGGAGAGGAGCCTAAGAGAATAAAAATCAGGAGAGGAGCCTAAGAGAATAAAAATCAGGAGAGGAGCCTAAAAAACATAAAATCAGGAGAGGAGCCTAAGAGACTAAAAATCAGGAGAGGAGCCTAAGAGAATAAAAATCAGGAGAGGAGCCTAAAAAACATAAAATCAGGAGAGGAGCCTAAGAGACTAAAAATCAGGAGAGGAGCCTAAGAGAATAAAAATCAGGAGAGGAGCCTAAAAAACATAAAATCAGGAGAGGAGCCTAAGAGACTAAAAATCAGGAGAGGAGCCTAAGAGACTAAAAATCAGGAGAGGAGCCTAAAAAACATAAAATCAGGAGAGGAGCCTAAGAGACTAAAAATCAGGAGAGGAGCCTAAGAGACTAAAAATCAGGAGAGGAGCCTAAAAAACATAAAATCAGGAGAGGAGCCTAAGAGAATAAAAATCAGGAGAGGAGCCTAAGAGACTAAAAATCAGGAGAGGAGCCTAAAAAACATAAAATCAGGAGAGGAGCCTAAGAGAATAAAAATCAGGAGAGGAGCCTAAGAGAATAAAAATCAGGAGAGGAGCCTAAGAGAATAAAAATCAGGAGAGGAGCCTAAGAGACTAAAAATCAGGACAGGAGCCTAAAAAACTTAAAATCAGGAGAGGAGCCTAAGAGAATAAAAATCAGGAGAGGAGCCTAAGAGAATAAAAATCAGGAGAGGAACCTAAGAGAATAAAAATCAGGAGAGGAGCCTAAGAGAATAAAAATCAGGAGAGGAGCCTAAAAAACATAAAATCAAGAGAGGAGCCTAAGAGAATAAAAGTCAGGAGAGGAGCCTAAGAGAATAAAAATCAGGAGAGGAGCCTAAAAAACATAAAATCAGGAGAGGAGCCTAAGAGAATAAAAATCAGGAGAGGAGCCTAAGAGAATAAAAATCAGGAGAGGAGCCTAAGAGACTAAAAATCAGGAGAGGAGCCTAAGAGACTAAAAATCAGGAGAGGAGCCTAAGAGAATAAAAATCAGGAGAGGAGCCTAAAAAACATAAAATCAAGAGAGGAGCCTAAGAGAATAAAAATCAGGAGAGGAGCCTAAGAGAATAAAAGTCAGGAGAGGAGCCTAAGAGAATAAAAATCAGGAGAGGAGCCTAAGAGAATAAAAATCAGGAGAGGAGCCTAAAAAACATAAAATCAGGAGAGGAGCCTAAGAGAATAAAAATCAGGAGAGGAGCCTAAAAAACATAAAATCAGGAGAGGAGCCTAAGAGACTAAAAATCAGGAGAGGAGCCTAAGAGAATAAAAATCAGGAGAGGAGCCTAAGAGAATAAAAATCAGGAGAGGAGCCTAAGAGACTAAAAATCAGGAGAGGAGCCTAAAAAACATAAAATCAGGAGAGGAGCCTAAGAGAATAAAAATTAGGAGAGGAGCCTAAAAAACATAAAATCAGGAGAGGAGCCTAAGAGACTAAAAATCAGGAGAGGAGCCTAAGAGACTAAAAATCAGGAGAGGAGCCTAAGAGAATAAAAATCAGGAGAGGAGCCTAAGAGACTAAAAATCAGGAGAGGAGCCTAAGAGACTAAAAATCAGGAGAGGAGCCTAAGAGAATACAAATCAGGAGAGGAGCCTAAGAGAATAAAAATCAGGAGAGGAGCCTAAAAAACATAAAATCAGGAGAGGAGCCTAAGAGAATAAAAATCAGGAGAGGAGCCTAAGAGAATAAAAATCAGGAGAGGAGCCTAAGAGACTAAAAATCAGGAGAGGAGCCTAAGAGACTAAAAATCAGGAGAGGAGCCTAAAAAACATAAAATCAGGAGAGGAGCCTAAGAGAATAAAAATCAGGAGAGGAGCCTAAGAGAATAAAAATCAGGAGAGGAGCCTAAGAGAATAAAAATCAGGAGAGGAGCCTAAGAGAATAAAAATCAGGAGAGGAGCCTAAGAGAATAAAAATCAGGAGAGGAGCCTAAGAATAAAAATCAGGAGAGGAGCCTAAAAAACATAAAATCAGGAGAGGAGCCTAAGAGAATAAAAATCAGGAGAGGAGCCTAAGAGACTAAAAATCAGGAGAGGAGCCTAAGAGAATAAAAATCAGGAGAGGAGCCTAAAAAACATAAAATCAGGAGAGGAGCCTAAGAGACTAAAAATCAGGAGAGGAGCCTAAGAGACTAAAAATCAGGAGAGGAGCCTAAGAGAATAAAAATCAGGAGAGGAGCCTAAAAAACATAAAATCAGGAGAGGAGCCTAAGAGAATAAAAATCAGGAGAGGAGCCTAAGAGAATAAAAAGCAGGAGAGGAGCCTAAGAGAATAAAAAGCAGGAGAGGAGCCTAAGAGAATAAAAATCAGGAGAGGAGCCTAAGAGACTAAAAATCAGGAGAGGAGCCTAAGAGAATAAAAATCAGGAGAGGAGCCTAAGAGAATAAAAATCAGGAGAGGAGCCTAAAAAACATAAAATCAGGAGAGGAGCCTAAGAGAATAAAAATCAGGAGAGGAGCCTAAGAGAATATAAATCAGGAGAGGAGCCTAAAAAACATAAAATCAGGAGAGGAGCCTAAGGGAATAAAAGTCAGGAGAGGAGCCTAAGAGAATAAAAATCAGGAGAGGAGCCTAAGAGAATAAAAATCAGGAGAGGAGCCTAAGAGAATAAAAATCAGGAGAGGAGCCTAAAAAACAAAATCAGGAGAGGAGCCTAAGAGAATAAAAATCAAGAGAGGAGCCTAAGAGAATAAAAATCAGGAGAGGAGCCTAAAAAACATAAAATCAGGAGAGGAGCCTAAGAGACTAAAAATCAGGAGAGGAGCCTAAGAGAATAAAAATCAGGAGAGGAGCCTAAAAAACTTAAAATCAGGAGAGGAGCCTAAGAGAATAAAAATCAGGAGAGGAGCCTAAAAAACTTAAAATCAGGAGAGGAGCCTAAGAGAATAAAAATCAAGAAAGGAGCCTAAAAATATTCAAATCAGGAGAGGAGCCTAAGAGAATAAAAATCAGGAGAGGAGCCTAAGAGAATAAAAATCAGGAGAGGAGCCTAAAAAACTTAAAATCAGGAGAGGAGCCTAAGAGAATAAAAATCAGGAGAGGAGCCTAAGAGAATAAAAATCAGGAGAGGAGCCTAAGAGAATAAAAATCAGAGGAAGAGCCTAAAAAGCTTAAAATCAAGAGAGGAGCCTAAGAGAATAAATATCAGGGGAAGAGCCTAAAAACTTAAAATCAGGAGAGGAGCCTAAATAAATTAAAATCAGGAGAGGAGCCTAAGAGAATAAAAATCAGGAGAGGAGCCTAAAAATATTAAAATCAGGAGAGGAGCCTAAGAGAATTAAGATCAGGAGAGGAGCCTAAGAGAATTAAAATCAGGAGAGGAGCCTAAGAGAATTAAAAAAACTTAAAATAAAACAGAATAAAAATCAGGAGAGGAGCCTAAGAGAATTAAAATCAGAAGAGGAGCCTAAGATATTTGAAATTAGGAGAATAGCCTCCCCGACAAACTTCCAATGCCCGGACGCTCTCAGAAGGTATCCGGATAGCATAGCTCCCACTAAAAGTTAGAGACTTGTAGCTCAACCTTTAAAACCTCGCACATTGCAGCTCAGACAGTCGCCCCATCGTGAGGTGGTTCCTGCGGTGACGAGGTTATTGCAAGTCAATAACGAGAAATGGGTCTCTCTGGCTCTTTGCCCTGCACTTATCTTTCCCAGAGCCAGGGATGCGAAGCCATCTGGGATGCACAGGAGGGGCACCTGGGCTGCCTCAGGGGTTCCTGCCATCGTCACACTACTAGCAGTCAACTGCGACAAAGAAAACCAGACTCCAGATCTGACTAGTGTGGCACGTGGCCCCAGCCCCCACGATCCCCACTCCTCCTGCTGCCTCCCCGACTCACCTCCAATGCTCATCTGCTCCCAAAGGATAACCAGATGGCATCTGCAATCAAAAAAGCTCAGTGCTTCATTGCTGATCCCTTTAATACTCGGATATCACCTACAAGGGCGGCTCGAGGGGACCAAACCGTGTTCGTCACCTTACTGTGAGTTGGCTTTAGCCCTGTGAGGCTGCCTACATCTCCTGCAAAAAAAACGCAGAGGCAAGTGTGAGTACTGAGATACTGCCCAAGAGTTTGCTGCTCCCATGGCAGTTTCTGTCTGACACCCCTTGACCGTGACCTCTTACAGGCAGGGTCCCTGTCACGCTGGACTGCACGTTAGAAGTTGGTGCATTGCCTGGAAAACAAAAAACCAAGTATGTACACAGATTCACCACAAGTACCCTGCCCACAAAAGAGCAGCTAGTTGTGTCCTGCAGTCACTGCTCACCTTGCTCACCAGGCTCACCTTCCCTCTGGTGCCCATCGTCTGCTGGGCCGAGGGCTCCACAATCTTAAAAAATACCCAAAACCACAAAACGAAGCCACCAAACCATCCAAATGATCAAGTAAAGCTAGGGTCAAAAGTCATGTCTTGGCTCTGACCTCACATGAGAAGCCACCTTCTGACTGTCCTCCTCCAGCCTCTTCTGTTTTACATCTCTGCTTTACATCCAGTCCCTCTGACACTGCAAAGAAATGAGTTGGCCAAGTCAGCCATATAAATGGAGGGACCTTAACTGCTGTGCAATTCTAATTTCTCTTTAGACAAGCCATCTGGGGTCTGAAGACAACCTGCACAAACAAACACTGACCTAACTTTAAGGCCCTGCTGTACCAGTCCCAGCGTCTCTGGAAAAGCCTGCTCTCGTGACTGCACGCATGCTGCAGGCAGGGGCTGCCTCCGGGAGGACCAGAGAACTGCTGCCCTGGGTGGCTGAGCCTATCACAGGTTACCTGTGAAGTCTCCTTCCTACTCCACCTATCCTCAAGTCTACACTGCAGAGCAGAGCAGTTCCAGGCCAAACACAAACTCCAGTGGCACATTTCTGAACAAGTGCTGTAGTGCAACAACTGTGAATTGTGATTGTGAATTGTAAGACACAAAACACAGACTGGACAAAGGACACGACACAGACCTGAACGACTCTGCCCTGCACATCCTACCCCAGTGATGGAAAGTAAACTGCTCCTCCTACGTGTGCCAAGGGCCTCTTAGGGCAGACCCTTTCCCCTATGCTAATTCGAAAATCCCTCCCTCCTAACCATAAAACTGGACCCAGCTCTCATCCCCTCTCCAGGTGGGAGTCCTCCACTTATCTTTCCATAGTCGGGCATGTGAATCCATCTTCGATGCAAAGGAAGGACGCCCGGCTGGCTCAAAGGGTCCTGTGATCCCTGACTCGGTCACTATGAGAAAGAAAAGCGAAACTGAGACAAGAGTTGGGCAGCACTGGGAGATAACCCTGCAATTGGCTACTCACCCTCCCCTGAGCTGAGAGGTTCTCGGGCCACTGGCTCCAACTCGAGTCAGAGGCTGCTGCCGTCACCGTGTGCCATACCTGGGTGAGTGAGGAAAAAAAGTTACGTGGTGTCTCTGAAACACCCAGCACCTCCTCCCTACCTCCCCGACTCAACCTGAAGGCTCCTCCATTGCCAAAGGCAGGCTGGATGGCACCTACAACTGGAAGAGGTTGAGCCTTAATTGATGACCCTCGAAGTACTAGGAGATTACTCACACGGGCAGCTGAAGACCATCAAACCTAATTGGCAGGTGGCTCCAGCCCTCTGAGGCTGCACACGTTCTTTGCAAAGTAAAAAAGCCAAAGGCAAATGTACATACTGAGATACTGCCTGAAAGGATGGCTTTCCTGTGGGAGCTCCTACCTACCTCTCCTCCCCAGTGACCTCTTACCGACAGGGTCCCTGAAGCACTGGACTGTCTGTTAGAACGTGGCAGAACCCCTGGAAAACACAAGAAACAAAGTATGTGCACAGATTCACCACAACACCTGTAAAAGACCATCTAGTTCTGTCCTGGAGTCAATGCTCACCTTGCTCACAGGTACTCACCTGGATCACCTCCCCTCCGGTGCCTAGAGCCTCCTAGGCTGACGGCTCTGCAGCTGAAAACAAAGAAAAACCAAACCAAACCAAGAAAATCCTTAACGCAGTGAGTAAACGTGGAGCCAGAAGCCACATCTTTGTGCTGATGTCAAGTGACCACTCACCTTCTTGCTCTGCTCCTCTGGCCTCTGTTCTGTTCAACTCTGCTTTACACCCTGTCCCTCTGACACGGTAAAGAAAA
>NW_026990966.1:0-31357 GCF_036250125.1 Pseudopipra pipra
CCTGGAGGATGTAATTTTCCTGTCCTTGCTGGAAAAGGACATGGTAATAGGAAAAAGAAAATTGTGTGGTTGTCTGCAGGAGAAACTAAGAGTTTTCACTACTGAAAGAGACTTTTCCCCCCATATTTCTTAAATAGACCTTTGGTGTCTGAATTCAAAGACAGGAGCAAAAAAACTATTAAGGAATTAGTTTGAATAACTGCCAGTATACTTAGATATAAAGTCATGTAGTAATAATCTGGTCATGCTGTTATTCAGGAGCTCTCTCTGGACTGAATGACTAATGAAAACAATTTCTGATTTAGATAATTGTAAATATTTCCCACCTGTATCTCCTAAATAGACTGTAGATTCCTGATCTGTTTTATTCTTGTCTGGGGACATATTTGATAGAGCACAAAAAATTAGGAAATATGGCTAAAATAGAACAGGTAGAAAAGCCATAGGAAGGTAACTGTCATGTAAAAATAGTCATCATAGTAAGATACAAATTAATTTATTTCATGTCTAATATTTTCTTATTAGGATTTGTTTCCATTTACAGAGGACAAGGCAGAAAGAGATTGATCAGACCCTTTCAGGAAAACCTATAAAACAATCTATTGGAACAATAGAGCTTTTTCATGTAGCTGCTTTTGGTTTTTTTAACCTTAGCTATTTCTCTGCTACCTAAAGAAATTATGCCTTTAAACTCCAGATAAACCTACAAATGGATCATATTTTTTCTGCATTTCTGTAAAAATAGCTGACAGTTCAGATAAATGACATTGGAGGAGCATAGCAGTAGCACTTTAATTAAAATTAAAGAGTGATGCACTAAGAGTTCCTTGCATTTAATTTTTTTTAATTGTATTTCGAGGTCAATAATGTGATTATTGATTATTATTGTGAAAGTGAACGTTTGACCCTCGTTTTTATTGATCTGTCTTTTCTAAATATTGATGGTGGGTATACGAAAAGAGCACCAAAATTTTGACTCGGGCTAGACAGGGGGATTCCAGAGTTCTTCTTCTATACTTACCTCATTCCACTGAATTATGGTTTTCTCTTTTATGCTCATGAGTGGCCACTTATTGACAGGGTTTTTTCCCCTCTCTCTTAGTGCACAAAAGGCTGTTCCTGCCCCAACGTGGCTGAGATGCAGAAGGACACAATACCAGGGATTTTGCCTCTTCCTCAGTTCAGGTAAGCAGAGCCTAACAGGCTCCATGATCTGTGAATGTATCCTGGGCTACTTGTGGCTCAACTTAACCTTAAACATTTCGAAAAATTCAGGTCTTTCATACGGTATAAAGGCAGGAAATGTGATGAAAATATTCCTTCTGTGTACTTGCAATCCTAAGGGCATATTTCTAGTGAAATATTTTACAAAACTTAGAGAAGTCTGAAAAATATATCCAATTTAATTTTTTTTTTAACATGCTGTAGCTGAAGATCTGGAATGTGGTTTCCCCCCTGCCCCCCTTTACAATAGACTTGTAATTCAAATGCTTTGGAGTGGAATTACTGTCAATATGCTGAATATTTTTTTCATTTAACTAACACGATTTTGAATTAATTTTGATGGAAATGGCAGGCCTAGGCCCAGGTTCTTGCCAATAAACTGCAGTTATGTATCCCTAGGATGGTTACTGTGTGAGTCAAAGTGTCTGAGGCAGTGCAGTTAACATCAGAAGAGGGGCTGTGTGAAGCACCCAGAATTAGCATAAAAAAATTGAAATGTATGAGGCTGCAATTACCATAACATCATAACGTGGAGACACCGCAATTGATATTGTAATGGCTTAGATGGCAATGGAATAAGTCAGTGAAACAACTTCAAATAAATGAATAAAGAATTTTAATGGCATCATATTGCTTGGCTCCAGAATGATAATATTTTAGGGGTGCTGAATCCACAGTTAGCTATTAAAAATGCTATAAAGAATGGCTGCAGTGCTTAGCTGCTCTTTCTCAGTGTTGGATGTTGTTTCTCAGTCTGTTGGATGTTGTCAGCTTTTTCTTTTTGGTTTGTTAACAAAGGAAAATTATTTTAAGGATAGGCACATAATAAATTTTATTTTATTTTTTTTTTCAAGTTGTTTACTCTGAAATGTTTTGACCCAGTGAAACTATAGTGTAAAACAACAAATATCATTAAAATAATCTCATCCACTAATTTAGGTAATCCCAAAATTAACCAAGTCCAAGAAAGTCAAACTTGTCTGGTAGAACAACCCCACCCAGTCCTGTGTTAGACAGTAAGAATGGCAGGAAGAAGACTTTGGGAGAAAGATGGAAAATTCTGATGTGACACCAGTGTATTCAGTATTTTTCAATGGCTGCCAGCACAGTTGTTTCTGAAAGGGTTGCCTTTCCTAACCTGATGTTGGGAGAGAAAAAAGGTTAATAAAAAAAGAAAGATAGAGGCATTCAAAGGACTGTATGCAAATGCATTCAAAAAGGAGGACTATGTAGTTGCATTTCATCAAGGTACTGCTAAACTTTCCACCCCAGAGGAGCTGTGTTTCACATTTTTAATTTTAATAGAATTCATCCCAGATTTCTAAAAAGCTGAGGGAAATCTCCATCAGCTGGCATTAAATTTTAATGTGAGTTGTAACAAAGTAAAAGCTTAGAAACTGCAGAAATAAGAGAGTCAGTAGGATGAAACCAGCTACTTATAGATTGGTTATGTTGCATCTATTCTAAACAGAAGAGTGAAAAGCCTCACGAGAAATTGAATTTAAAAAGACCTAAGCATAGGAGCGTAATCAATAACAGGAAAACTTTGAAATGATTCTGTAGCTGCTTAATAAAGTTACCTGCATGAAATAATAGAATTAGATTTCATAAAGGTATCAGCAGTATCAGATGGCTTTTCACTAATAAAATACTACAAAGCAATGTAATTAAGGCTTATGTTAAATAAATTAAGAATTAGCTGTTTGCCAGACTTCATAAAGTCCACGTCAATGGCAAAACATTGCTGAGTTCCAAAGGGAGGGAGGTTGTGCCTCGTGCTGCTCCACATTTCCATCATTCATCTCACAGCACGTTGTGTCATCTCTGGGAACATAAAAGGGGTGAAGGCCACACCTGCAGAGCAAAAGAGAGTTTTGGAAAGCAAACAAGCTTTGAAAGAGCTCTGGAACAGCTACTCAAGCTCAAAGCTTGGGAGTACCTGGAGAAAGGTGACTGTTTCACCACTGGCTCCCAGTGTAGCTCTGCTGACACTCCTGCAGCAGTGCCCTGTTCCTGCCTCTCAGGAGACCACTTCTAAACATGATTTATAAAAAGCTGGAGACAACACAGAAAGAAAGGCTTGAGCATCTTAATCTCTGTCATTGCAAAATGAGTAAATGAGAGTTGACTTCCTTGGGAGTGTAAAAGAGAAATAATGTCAGGCAGTAAAACACTCTTTAGTTGATCTTACCTAAGGATCAGTATTTAGGAGTTACAGTACACCTGTCTCAGACAGAGGAACACAACATTTTAAGGCTGGTGGTTAACATGTGGAATTAGGGGGTGTGGGGAAAGGAAAACTACCCAATAAAGCAGAAGCATTCTGCTTTTGCTGTCTTGCCAGGGCTTGGGTTCCTTTCTGAAGCATAAATTCTATCTAAATAGAAGGTATTGGTTTTAATGAAGTAATTTGTGATGTTTAGGGTGCTGTGATCTATAGGAGAGAAGGCAGCAAATAATCCAAAAATGCTGTCAGCTCTGAAAGGCTCTGACACTGTGCAAGTTGTGGTGGTTATTGCACTCTCAGTCCCCTGCTGATTAATTCCAGGTGTATTGTAGGTATGGACACTGCTGGATCTGTTGGAAAAAGGGGAAAAATACTGGCAGTGTCTTCAGCAGGTACAAATTCCATCTTCCTCTGTTGTGATACTTGCCTCTTTTTTTTTTTTCAAACCCGTGCTAAGGAGTTGGAACATGGCAATTCTTTATTTTGCTCAGTTCTCTTTGTCAGTTGCTGCACAAGGATGTAGAAATGTTTCATGTGAGGACAATACTCTTCTGTCAGAAAGCCAAGCGTGGTATCTGCTGCTTGCTTGGATCAGGGCATGATTTTTCTCCAAAAGAAAATAGTCTGTGTTTATTTTTTACTCCTTATATGCCAGATTCGCAGACGTTTTTATGATAATACAAATATCATAACAAACTCAGAAATGTTTTGACTATCTAAAAAAAATCCTGGTTGTTCAGCGTAATGTAAGGGACAAATAATATACGTGGAAGGAAAAAGTTTTACTTTTGAAAATTAAATAGAATTTTCTGAAGAAAATGAGCAGTTATTTGAGTGACACTGAGTGGATCAACATCATTATAATTTCAACCATTCTATTTTGAAACTCTTCGCTCATTTGCAATTCTGTATTTGCTTTGCAATTATAATAGTTTGCAATTCTGAGCTTTTAGTGACAAGCCTGAAAGTGTGCATATAACATAACCATAAAATTATGGCCTACTGATGTTTTAATACTCTAATATCAAATGGATGGACTTCTAAAAACTTCTTCTATGGCAACAGATTATTCTGAGTAAACAGAGAAAAATCAGATGAAGTTGAAATTTGTTGTAACAAGAGCAGAGTGTGTTCATACATTAGTAATGAACACATACACAAAAAGCTTGAGCTTAAGATTTTAATGACATCTGCAGCCAAAGAACTGTAAATATTTAAACCACCTCAGCTACCACATGTGCAGTTTATGATCCGAGTCTGTGGCAGAACCTCTCTGAGTTTAATAAGGTGGGAATGGACTCAAAGCATCAGCACCTTATCCACCAACATGCTGCACCTTTTGGTCTTTTCTGATATGGTGTAGGGATCACAGGCAAGTGGTTAACACTGAATTAAGACATATCCATCTTCTATTTTTCTCAGTAGCATTTCATTTTTCTTGAGCACAGAACAAGTATTGAGACAGAGTGTAGGAAGTCACCTCTGCTGCCTCTTCTGGTCCTCTTTTTCTTTAGCAGGCAAGGACCAGAAGTAAAGAGAAGGGCAGTGTTAACCGGGTGTTAGTTTGGCCAATATATTAAGGAGCTCTGACTTCACATATTAACCATAAATCCCACTGATAATGAGCATTGCAGAAGCTCTGAAATCCTTGCTCCATTTCCCTTGTTTGCTGTAGCTCATTGATTGGCAAATGGGGCAGGAGAGGCTTTAATTAAACTGTGCTTTAAATTAGTGCCGAATGGCTGGGCTCAAGGTGTGGTGTAAACTTCTTAAGCACACCTAACTCTTCCTCCAGCTAAACTAAGGGCAGAGAACCATTAATCCCACTAAATATTGTATGCACCTTTTTACAGATGGCAGCTGATAATGAAGTTAGGAATTCTCAACACCACTGTCTGACAAAGTGAGAATGCCTCTTTCTGCAGGAAGTGAGTGTGTGCCAGGGATGCTTCTGCTTAGACAATTACCAAGGCTGGGAATGTATTTTGCTCTTTCCTTCCCCCTGCCATGGGAGTGATCAAACAGCAATTGCAGCTCTACAGATTTCTACTAAATTGGCTGTGAACCTAAGCTCAAATTTTGAACCCAGCGCCCCAAATGCCTCTTCCAGCCTTTCAAAGTAAATTCTGCTTGATCTGACCTTTTTTTTCCCTTTCTAATTTGTTTCACAATGAACCTAAGAATACAGTTTTCATTCGCTGCAAATTGCAAGCAGAGTCAGAAATAATTTGTCCAGTGCAGAATCTATGGCTCAAATGGGATTAAACTATTCCAGTTATTAGACTGTATTACTGTCTTAACAGTGCCTCTAGTTCTCCATAGTCCTTAAAAAACAATCAAACCCACATGCTACAGATCCCAGATTAGTGAAGTTTTCCAGAGCTAGGAAAGAAAAACCCAAAACTCTTGAGAACGGCGTATAGAAGAACATTTTTATTAAATGTGCAAAAATCTAAATTGGAAAACGGGAATTTTCAAGTTTAAAAAAGCCTCTGCCAGTATAATTTTTTTTCATCTATATCATATAAAAGAATTATAGTTTTAAACTGTGGAGTGGAATGCATACAGAACCAAGGCTTTTTTTTTTCCTTTTTCCTCCTTTATTTATTTATTTATTTATTTATTTATTTATTTATTTATTTATTTATTTATTTATTTATTTATTTATTTATTTATTTATTTATTTATTTATTTATTTATTTATTTATTTATTTATTTATTTATTTATTTATTTATTTATTTATTTATTTATTTATTTATTTATTTATTTATTTATTTATTTATTTATTTATTTATTTATTTATTTATTTATTTATTTATTTATTTATTTATTTATTTATATATATATATATATATATATATATATATATATATATATATATATATATATATATATATATATATATATATATATATATATATATATATATATATATATATATGATCTGGGCCTCAGCAAATACTTTCCAAAGAACCACAAACATTGAGGTTTTAATAATAAATGCAGCATTTTGTCACTTCCAAGAGTCACTTCTCCACATCAGAAGCACCCATCTCCAAGAAGCCTTATTACTGTTGCTATTGTTTTCTTTTCATTGTTTGCTCCTTGGCACGTTGCCTTAAGGTCTGACATTGATATAGATCAGCATCAAACCCTTCCTTTTATAAATTAAAAGTAAGAACCAAAGTTTACAGGCCCTCCTCACTGTTTATGTACTAGACTGTCTCTCTCTGCATATGTATATATATATATCTCATTACAGAATACATGCTGGAGAGATTAGATTGGTTTTCAGCTGATTGCATTATACTAATTTCTAACAATGCTGTTGTATTTTGATTTTTGCCTGTCTAATCAGGGAAGGAGGTTTTCAGTGAAAATAACTGCTGAGAAGGCTCAGATCTATACATAGAATTTACATAAGTCTACGAAGTAGAGGGGATTGGAAAATTTTGACAGGCGTTTTCTTTTGGGAAATGCAAATGTTGTCAAAACTGGAACATTTAATGAAAATATTTTCTGTCTGAAATATCCACTTCAAAATGAAAAAAAAAAAGAAGATATATAAAGACATTATTTCTATTCAGCTGTTTCAATTCAGTAACTCAAAGGAATTATGGATTTTTTTGCTTAGGAATAGTTTGAGAGTTAACTTTTCCCAATATCTCTTGCAACGAGACTACAATTCCATAGGGTTCAAACAAGCCATTTCTGCCAGTGCATCCCATTTACTATAGTGTTGCTTTAGAGTAAACTTTGGATTGACTCTAGTATCAGGAACAGTTGACATATGAGAGAAATGTCCCAGTGGATTCAGGTGTTAATGCATTGAAAGGGACTGACCTTAACTGTGAGCTCCACTGTCAGAACCAAGGATGTAGATGATTTAAAGATGCTGATCTTGCAAATGTCCCGGGTTAAAAATTACATGATTAAGAGATTTTGCTCACTGGATGTAGTTTGCCATCATTCCCACCGTGCAGCTCCCTGATATCTCCCCCTCAAAGAAAAAGTCTTTTTGCTAAACCTGCACATTCTCTTCCGGAAAAACAGTTTTGGCCACAGCACCATCATTAACTCCTAACTCAGAATGTTTCTAAGGCTGACAAAATCCTGGCAGTCACTAACTTTACTGAAAGGGTGGTGCTTTAGCTGTAATTAAAAGCTTGACTGTTCTTACTTATAATTTCCAGACTCTTTTGTAAGACATTTCTTCTTAAATACAGTAGTTTTTTTACCGCAGCATAACTTTGCTAGCTCCAGGTGCTGTGGGGATTTCTTTTGGTGCTAAGCACAGTATCTACACAGAATGACAATGAAAATATCATTTTCCATGTAATTCCAAGGAGCTGAGAGTGTCTCAATACTGAGAGGCAGTGATGCAAAGCACTTTGGATCTAAATAGACAGGGGCTGAAGGGGGAGAGGATTAACTGATTTGCACAGACTCACATAACACGTTAGTGACAGAGCCAGTGCTTGTGACCCAGTTCTTTCAGGTTTGGAGCCAGAGCCCCTCATTGCCAGACCTCAGTGCCTTCCACGATCACCAAAGTGGGCACAAGTGAGTTGTTTGGACAACTGGGTTTTGACTGATGTCACAGCTCTGCTCTATCAGGCTTCACAGTCATCCACTGCAACAAGTCACCAGCTCTGCAGTTCCACACTGCTCCTAACTCCATCAGAAAGGAGCAGGAGATGCTGCTGCTGGAAGTGACAGCAGATTTTGCTGAGGAGAACATCAAAGGGCCAACTTTTTGTTGCCAGTGCAAGTACACAGAGAAAATAAAAAAGTGGATAATAATGGATAATGCACAGTGAGCCCATTTATTTTGTGTTACATAGTATCTCAGTACAAAAAAGCCTTTGGGAATCGTTTTAATGCAACTTTTCAGTTCAATTTTGTGCCCTGTTGATTACAGTTAGCCAGGATAGACAAACACTATCACAATTCATAAATTTATCATTGTACATCTGATCCCAGCGTTGATAAAATTTGACATTCTATTCTGAGCATAGTTCTGCTGCAGCTGCTGGAATTTTGGGGGGATGCTGGGGGGTGCAGACAGAGAATATGCTCTTACAACACCCTTGGTTGAACAGCTCCAACTTTCAACAGCCTTTCATTTAAGGGTGGCTCACATCAAATTTGGGTTCTGGCCCTTTTGCAGTCACCAGGACAGCATTAGAATACAACCTTTATGCACAGCTGGCAGACTGAAAGTCTGTTTTCACTTGTGACCTCTCCAATTTTATATGAAATTTCACATCATGTTATGGAGCATCTTATCACGAGGGTATCTGAATACCTCTGTGAATGCAGTTTTTGTTATTTATTCCTCAGCATGACAGTTATTTATATTACAGTGATAAAAGACTAAACTTGGTTCCCTGACAGGAGAGGGCATCTTGATTGATGGATTTTGCAGCATGAGTCAATCAGTCAGTTTGTTTTTGAAATTTTATTTTTTTTCTTGCAGGAGAGAACAAATTTAAACAAAGAAATGGACTATATGAAGAGGTGATATGACTATCAATTTAAAATGGAATTAATTTTTAATTGAAGCAAAATATGCAAATTCTAGTGCAGCATAATTTTTTTTCAGACTTGTTTTGGGACTTTTTTGTCTCTGAACGCGTTTGAGATGGAAGAAATTAAAATTGGCAGCTATAATTATCTGGAAAACCAGAAGCATCTTTGAATTTAGATTTGTGTTTTCTTCCTGAATATGTCTTTAATGGTTTTCTGATCTTGCTTTTGATGGCAGTATCCTTTTTTCTACTATTGTAACCAAAATATCATTTACTAAAATATTTGACTGACTACCAAAAACATTCTTTTTAATGATAGAAAGGAAGAAAAATAGCCCATAAACATTATTATTCTTTTCCATGACAGTTTTGGACAGTTAGCATAAAAATTTAGCAATAGATGATGGCTGGAAACAGAATTACCACCCAGGTGGATGAATGCCAAATTTGCTGGTATTCAGAAACACTGAAAGCAACAAACTCCATTTACTTAAGACTTATTTCAGCACTAACAGGAATAAATTTGAGGGAAATCCCAAGTGAAATCAGTTTGAATAAAAAGATGAAGCTAAAAAAAAAATGCTGGTACAGGTTAGACTTTGTTTAAGAGGAATGTGTTACATGAACAGGAAGCCCAATAGCTGTGGGAAGTGGAAGAAGTCGAAAGGAAAATAAAGTATCATATTGGAGAAAAAAGAACACCCATAGAAATGGGGAAAATAAAGAAAAAACAGTATAAATTAGATGTGTTGGTACTCAGAACACTGATAAGGTTAAAAGCTCAGGGGAAAACCTCAGCAGGGAGTTTGTCATCTTTGGTGACATTATTCCTGTGGCTGTTCATAACTAATAGCAGCATATTCAGGTATTACTGTAGGTAATAGTAGCAGTAAATATTGTAGGAGTTCTCTGCTGCTGCTTGAAGTGGAATTAGTGGTTCTACATCTGCTTTTCTATGAGCATCTGTTTGACTCTTTTTCAGAAAACTTTATAAATTGGATTAATTTCTCAGAGTCTTTAATAGAGCTGTCATATTTTAGGTTTGTACCCTAAATAATAAGACTCCGTGGTTATCTAAGTAATATTTAAAAAATAATATGGTCTAGTCAGACCTCATTTTTACCAGGTTTTGGGGGAAAAATGGAGATGTTTTCCTATTTGCTGCCTTCTGTGTCTCAATCACTCTCTAAGCTTGAAATTATTAACTCGTATTTGCTGACACTGAACTACATTCTATGAATTGTAAATTAGCAACATATTTCAGGATTGGGCTCCCATTCCTTAACAGTCCTTACTTTATTTCTATTCTTTCCTTAAATACTTAGAAACTTTTGTGCAGAAATCTACAATATCATGGATCTTCTATATTCCGTTTGAGTTAAAGCTCCTGGTTTCCAGTAATTTAAATTAATTACTTTTTTTTCCTTAAACGCTTTACTTTTCATCTACCACCTTAAACTTATTTAAACCATTATTCATGAGACAGCTTTAGGGGAACCACAATATAGTTTTAGATGAACAGATTTTGATTTCCAGAGTCGGAGCCACACAACCTGTTAGGTACTATCTTAGAAAAAGCAGGGATCACACTTTGTTTGTATTTACTAAAATGCAAGGAAAAAATGAAACATGGTCATTGCCTTTCTTGGAGTATATTCTTGGGGTACATGCAGAGAAATGAATAAAATCCAGGCCTTCTGCACTGTGGGAGAGCAGGGAATAGCAGAGCCTAAATCCAGGAGGGGGATGATGGGGTTCTCTCTCTGCTTCCCAGGCTGTGCTGGGACATTGCATTGAAGGCTCTGGCACAATTCCAGTGCTGAAAACAGCCACCAAAATACTTTCGGAGCCCTGAGCATCAGAGGAATTTTCTTAGGATGTCTTTGAAGATGTGACTTGTAGATAGCTTTGCGTTAAAAGCGGATCTCTTCGTATTTGATCATTCTGGGAACAACGAGCGTTCCCGCAAGGCTGCCGGCGGCAGAGCGGGTCAGACGTGCGGTGTCCCCCGGCTTTGGCTGTGTGATCCCGGGCGAGATACATCTGGTAGGTGCGAGATAAGGATCCTCGCCGCTTGTTGAGCGCTGACAAATTGCCGCGCATCGCTCGGTGGGTTTGAGCTGAGTCCTGCTGCCACCTTCTGGCGTTCGCTCCTCGGTCGGCCCGGGCTGGAGGGGACGTTCTATCACAGGCCGTGTCTTCAGGAGCTCCTGCTTTGCAGCGGGGACACAGGTCGGCGTCCAAGGGGGGGATAAAGTCGTGAGTGGCGGTAAACGACTGCCAAAACTGTACTTGTATTAACCCAAAGGTCTTCCTTACCTCATAGAGAGGAAAGAGCTCTCTTTGAGCTGCAGCCAAAAACAAAGGGGTATGTAATAAAATTAGACTAGGTATTAGTATTGCCTGGGATTTTCCATTGCCCTGTTATATCTTTTACGTATCTTGCATGTAAGTAGAGAACATAAAAGAATCCTTTTATTTCAGCAGTTTGTCTGGTTTGATTCATAACCATCATTATAACAACCCTGTCTTGTGCTTCAGCTTATTAAAACAGCCAGGTTGTTCTTGAGTGGTTTTGGGGGCTATCTTTTGTGGGTTTATCTTTTTTTTACTTTTTTTTTTTTAATAGTTTGTTGTTCACAGGCAACAGATATTCTGTGAATTAATCCATGTCCTTGATCCCAAATGGTGGATGAAAACTTGGCTTGCCCAGGTTAGGCTGCAGGTGCTCCAAGCTCTCTGCTGGAAAGGCAGAGCATCATCCCCAGTTCCTTCCCAGAGAACAGATGGTGCATCACCTTGCCTTGTTTACCCTCTCCATCACTTTCTGAATCACCAGGTTGCAGTTTCTGGACCTACTTTAGTTGCACAGAGGATCTTGTACTCCCTCCAAAAGGTACAACACACGTTTTGAGGCAAAGGGAGACAGCAGGAGGGATCAGAGGCTGATGTAACTGCAGAAACTGTCACTGAAAACTGCATTAATTTATACCCACAGAAAATATTGCCTAGTGCTAGTCCAGACTTTGAGGCAGGCTTTGATTTCCTGCTGGTATCAGGGTGAACTTCTTCAGAGGCAAGAAATGGGATGAAAGTATTCATTATTCTCACTGGTGTCAGGTCAGAGGATCAGGGTGGAGGGATCTCTGAAGGCATCAATTCTTACCAGTAAGGCTTTAAATATGAACTCAAACCAACATCTCTGCAGCAAACTTTTTGTGGAAAAAAAGGAATGTGGTATAAATTTAAGATGTAAATCTGTCATCCTACCTTACCCCTCTATAGCTTATGAATTGCTGATTTGTCAGTGGTTGGCTCAAGCTTAAAAGCATAAATGTGTGTTTTGGTGGTCAGGTAGTTTAGTAACTGATTCTGAATGTTTCATCACAAAGCCTAAATGAAATGCTACAGTATTATCATGATGGATAAATCCAGTGCTGGGTCAAAGACTGGTCTGACAGGGTGAATGAAATAAGTAAGTAGCATCTGTTCCTTATATCTCCACTCTGGGATGGGGAAGGGGAGGATTGTGAAGAGGTGGAGACTGCACTTTGGTTTTAGCATGCTCTGGGAAAAGGACAGGGTGGATTAATGTATTAATCCATGTATTAATTAATGTAAAGCATATGTATTTATCCTAGTATTACATAATTGCACTACTTCATTGCAGAGAAGTAAATCACCTTACTTATCCAGCTTTCTCCAGGAGTTAGAGCACTGTCTGATCTGAGAAAACCCCAATCATTTGTGTAAGGGAGACACAACCAAGCAGAATCTGTGTGTTGTTCTGCAGCAAATCATTATAATTAAAGAAATTTCTTATCCCTTTGAAGTTAAGGCCATACCAAAATACTTATAAATTAAGTTTCTGTAATTTTAACTTTGAATACACCAGGGAGAACCTTTGAATTTTGGGCCAGCATCTGGTTTAATTCAGGGCTAGCACCTGTTGGTTTACTGCTGCTGTGGTTAAATTAATCCTGCTGACTGTACAGAAAGAGTTGTAGCTGTGGTGTGTAGAAGTGAGCCTTCCCCAGGCTCTGCTTGGGGCTACACATGGGAATACTGTCACTTCTGACATGCCAGAGGCACATTTTGCTTGGCATTCCTGAGACATTCAGCAGTGACATGTCTAACTTGATTTTAAAAGTGCCTTTCTGACATGGAAGCAAATGGTTTCCCTGCTTTTCCTCAGGACTGTGCAACGAGAAGGATAGTTGGGAGGTAATTCCAAATTTCTCTGGCTCCTGCTTCCCTAAATTAAGGTTCTGATGCTTTGCAGAGGAGCGTGGTCTCCTCTTGAGTAGTCAGAAAGTCTCTATGTGCTTTATACTGCAGAGCACTTGCAGCGTGGGTTGGATTTCTTTGGAGAGATCTTGTCTGACTGAAGAAGCAAATGTTCTGATGTCATGTCTCATTCTTTCTTTGCCATTGTCCTTTGTCACCCATTATGTGACAAATATAAAAACCAAGGTTTATCTTGTTTCCACATCATGATTTCACAATTAATCTTTATATTTCAGCTCTGTTTATATGGCTCCAATGAAGCAGGTTCTTTCCGTGCATTGTCTCGATGATTAATGCTTGTTGTTGAAAAAAACAGATGTAACTTAATGTTAAAGGTGCAAATAATTTCCAGCCTGCAATTATAGTGAATTAGTTTGACCATTAATATCTTCCAAATTGAATTACCCCGTGTATGAGGTCACTGGTAGTTGCTACAACTCATACCTGCCCATATGTGTCTGTCTGTTATTTTAACCTACTCATTGTTGAGTCCAAAGACATAATTGATGTCACAAAATGAGGTCTGTTACGCTTTAGTGGTTATTATTAATTACTGGGATTATTGGACACCTGACTGCTCCATCCCTGTGTGTGCAGCTGCTCAGGAAATATCCTCTAAGACTGGGAGGAACTGAGCGGTTCAGACCCAGGGTTTTGCTGTTCCTTTAATGGCAATATTTTCTTTCCTAAGATCCTTTTGGTCATTCCTTTGAATACACCTTAAAATCTTGTTATATGGTGCAAGCAAACACAAACAAACCCATAGCAGATAAGTAAATTCCCTTGATTCACTTTATCTCCAATTTTATTATTGCTGCTAATAATGAGGCGCTTCAGGCAGGAAATTCCACATATTCCAACTTAATGGCTTGTTTCAACCAGGTAGGCATATTCTACTGAATACTACTCAGTGAAATTTGTTCTTTAAAAGAAATATGCAATTTGTTACAAATGGTAGCAGTTCATCCTCTGAAATTTAAGCTGTTTCGGAATGGTGGCAATAAGGGTATTGTAAGAGTTTAAGGTATTTTTAGAAAGTAAGGACTCTGTTTGTGGTGAACAAGGTTTGTCTGATCAACTCTTAAGGGAAACTTTCACCAATGGATAGTTAAAAAAAAGAAGAAATATAGTCCAATTTAAACAAAGAACTGACTGTTTCGGAGAGATGCTCTTTCTAATTTCTACTGTGAGCTTTTTCTTTTTTACTCTATTGCTTTGAAAGGCAAGGACTCCTGACTTTTATCCTTCCTAAAATACCTCAGGGCAGCAAACCAGCACAAAATATATCTTCCTGCTTATGTTTGCACTGAGTCTTCAAGTCCATTTTAGTGCTAAAGCAATTATAAATTATTTAATTATCTGATACTAATTAGTGCTGCTCACAGAAAACCCTGTGAATAGCAGTCTGTGGACTGGAACAGTTTATTTACAGATAGTGTGATGTATTTTTCTTAGGATGTTTCCAAATTTTGTTTGCCTCTTGCAGTGTAACTGAGACATCAATGAAAGGAAGTGAAGGATTGCTTGCAGTGTCTAGAAGGCAGTTGTCTCAGATCCATGTTGTTTTGAGAACTAGATATAACTCAGCTTTGAGATACAGGTTTCTAGACTGCAAATTTAAGGAAGGAGCAAGAGGAATTACTATTTCACACCTCACGTCCCTGCTAGGAGTGTATTTACAGTTCAATTTTTATTTTGAATGGCAATGCATGTCAAGAGAAAACAATTACTTAATTGTTATATTGAGGCATCTCTCACTCAGGTTTTAGAGGAAAAATAACCCAGAAATAGGCACAAGTAGAAACTCGCATCTGGTTCTTATGTTTATAATCTGGGGTTCCTAAAATGTAATTTCTGGCCTCCAAAGTGTTTGTACACAGACTTCAAAGGCGTTTTTTAACTGTCAGCATGGAGAGGAACTGGAAGGGAACATCCCTAGTAGGCATGAGGGAGCAAAAGATCAACCAAACGATGATAAAGAGCACCCAAGGCCTGATGGAATTGAGGATGGAATTGGCAGGACTTGGGATATTCAGCAGCCTGTGCCTTTGATCTGTGGATGTTCTCTTAAGAAGTGATGAGAGCCTGAGTATGTGGGTTATCCTTCATGGTTAGGAAAATAGAGCTGAGCCTGACCGAGGAGGCAAAATATGATTCCAAGAGAAGCTCACGCTGCAGTGGGAGACAGGAGATCTATTTCCTTCTCGGCTGCACGTCTCCCATAACCCAGGGTGAATCACTTAACGGGATTTATGATGTACTGATCCAGCCAGGAAGCAGATGTTTTCCTTCCCCACTTCACAGAACGTTACAAAGATGGAAGGGTCTGATCAGTTTGGGGTGGGATGGTGATGTGTAGGGTGAGAATCTGACTCTGCTCAATCCAAAACACCGGAACCAGAGAAGTTACGTCAGTGGTTTCCTGTCGTGCACACGTCTGCAGACTATGTGAAGATGACATATTGAATGAATGGATATTAGGAAATGAGCTACTTTGTGCTCTAAAATATCATTAGTCTTAAGGAAGATATTCATTAAAGATATTCATTCATTTCTCAAAACAAGGGCATGTAGTGCATGAATGCCCTGCAGAGGGATGAAGCCGGTCTAGGTTTTCTAAACCACCACTCACAAAGTAGGAGCCAGAACTGCTTCCAGGTCTGCTGATGGAATGCAAAAAAATAAATAATCTCGCAGTCCTCCAAGACGGATTCTCTGAGTAGGGGATGTATCTGCTGTTGCAACACAACATATGGCTGTACCTGGCACCATTTCCTCCAAGACATCCCATATGCTTGCAGTCTGGAAGCTGTTTGCAAAAAGCTTTACTGACTCATCCCAAATATGTAATCAGACGGGAATAATAATCAAGAAGAGATCTGAATTTATTACAGATTAGTTTCTTATTTCTGTGTACTGAATTTCATCAAATCAAAGTACCATTTCTCTAACAGATGAGAAAGCAGGCATGCTAAGTACCTGGGTGTCACAGCCAGGCAGGTCCCAAAATTAATTATCTGTCAAATTTTACTTCAGAAATTGTGATGTTTGTTGGAAAGAGCATTAGGCGGATGCAGATATTTTGTGCATGTTTTGCAGACATTATTCAGTTTTTTGAACCTCCCTGATGGATCTTTCTTGATGTTCTCCCTTCTTTAGGAAAAGGGACATAGGAGAAGTGAGTTTTTACTCTAATAGTCAGTGCTAGAATCTGGTGATAGTAACCTCGACTTTCTCCCATAATATGGGAAAAGATGTGTCTGTGACAAGTTGGAAGGGGGGAAAGAGTTCTGCCTGCTCTCTGGAAAATAATTAAAAAAGGTTAGGAATCTACTGAGCTTTTAGAACCTTTTAGAAGTCCAGAGGCAAGACCTTGACACAAATGCTCTTGTCTTTTCACAGGCACACCAATTTATTTAGATCTCTTGTGATTCCAGTGGGATTGAAGCCAGGATCTGTGGTGGGATTTTGTAAGGGAATGCTCTTGGGAACTCTGTATTGTGAGGATGAATAGACCTAATAGATCAGCTGCAGGCAACTATAGGGTTTTATTGTGTCACCATGAACACACAGTGCACTAAGGCAATATGTGATGGAGATAATTATGAAAGAAAGGATTTGGAAATACTCAGTCTTGAGTATTTTATTATGGCTTAAAAACCACCATCCTTTATAAAGCAAGCTAGCTTCTGAAACTTTCCTTCCTTCCCCATAATCTGTGATCCTGGGGAAGAGAAAGCCTTTTCCAGTACAAGATGTAACTCTGACAGGATATGAAGTGCTGCTAGAGCAGTGCTTCCCACCAGCAGAGAGCCCTTGGCCACTGGGAGTGGGATTTGGGCTCCTGCAAGGCCCTCTGGAAGGCTCTGGCACTCAGTCCCATCCTGACAGCACCACAGAGGTTGGCTCCCACTCACCATGGCTCACACAGTGCTGGAGCTGAGAGACAGTAACTCAATTCCTCTGCTGTCAAAGTGAGCAAGATTTTTGCTGGGAATACAGCGTTTTTCAGGTTGCATATGTGCAGACAGGTAAATCACAGCAAGGACTTCATAGCCAATGTGAATCTGTGTAATGCTGAAGGTTGCAAGAATAAGCAGGAAAGGTTTTCATTGTGTTGCAAACCAAATAAAACCGAGTAGTCAAGGATTTTCACTCTCTTACACGGGTTGAGTGAAGCAGAATGAACCCAAGCCATGCTGGGGTATTTTAAACAGCCTTTCCAAAGTGACCGTGTTGAACACCCAGCAGTGTAAAGATTCTAACAAAATGGTGACGGCAGAAAATCAGGAGCACACAGGAATGAAACATTCCAACTCCTTGGGCACAGGAATGTGCATTGCTGGTTTGGCATTAGCTCTTCTCTGAAGTGTTTGATAAGAGTTCTCCACAGCTGAAAGCATAGCCTGAAAGGTCTTAGTCTCCAGGCAGGGGGTAGCAGTGTTTCTGCCCACATGTTGTCTCTCCTTTCTCTTGGAAAGGTTTCTGTTTAGAGATTGTATGTACTTTTCATTAGGGACCTGCTTCACTGGGCAATGGGTATGTTTTGGGATTAATATTAGACCCGAGTTTACCAGGTCAAAACCAAAAGGAAATAAAGCAATATATTACAAAATGAAATATGTGTATTGGTATAAGGATGAAAAAGTGAGTCACGATCAGAAAATGTTGCAGAGCTATTCAATGTCACCCCCAGCACCAGCTGAAGTGGGAAAATAAAGACAGATGGTGTTTCCTTTGACCCAAATTCTGTTGAACCATAAACAGACTTTGGTTAAATTATAAACAAGGGAGCACAAGCAAATAAGTTTAGTTTATCTTTCTGCATGCCTGAAATGCCATGGGAAAACAAAATATCCAAAAGAATTGGACATGTGAGCCTGAGCTGATGGCATCAGTGGAAGACACATATTCACAGCAGTTTTGGGCCTGAAGTTTCTAGAGCTGACCTCTGAACATCCAGGAAATCCAGTGGCTCCCTCTGTCTTAAGGGAAGTGTGCTCTGGGCCTGAGTCATTATTTTCTTAACAGACCTTAAACTAACTAAATACATAATTTTGTAGTATTTTCTATCCGTTCTGTCATCTTTGAACATCTGGACACTTCCAGGCTCAATTTTCTGTTTAATTAGCCAGTCTCACTTTGTCTAATCTTGCTTGTTCTTTAACTAAATGGACTTTTTCTCTCTGTCTGCTGCATCATGAGCAGATTTGGCTCATGGTACCAGGTCCTCTAAAAAGCTGTGATAAATGTTAGGTGCCTATCTCAACACATGGTTTTATATCCAGTAAAACAAGTGTTCTTTACCATACTCTAATTTTGGGGGGGAGGGGCTTCCACCTGCTATTTTTCTTGCTGTGGAACCTGACCATCTATTTGGTTCTATTGTGTGTAAGAAGTCCTGGGTAAGGAAGTGTGAAGTGCTCATAAAGGCACTTTCAGCTGAAAAAGCAAATTATGTGGTTCAGAAAGAGTTATTAGAAACGTGCAAATATGTGACTGGGGATGATACGGATGTGTTTGAATAAAAATCTTCTCTTTTGAATAATAACTTCCTCTGTGGAAGACAGCAAGCAGTCACAGCTGTCCTCATGGTGTTCTTGCACTGAAGTTCTCTTGGAGATGAAGAAAATTATGTATCTGCCTGACATGATTAGAATTGTGTTCACAAAACATGGCATCTGACCTTACAAAAAACGAAAATCAATGCAAAACAAGCTCTGATTAGATTTTTTTTTTTGCCAACATTGCACTTTTTAAACTAAAATGGATGTGCAAGGTGAAGCACAGTGTGTAAGCTACAGGCTTATGGTTTTACTCTGAGAGGCTGAATAAACAAAGAATTTGCAATTCATGTTATCTTGCAAAGTCACATTTTACCACCCCTCATGTAAATAGATTGCATGTATTTTATTATTGCTTGGAAGAGAGTTTTGGCAGGTTCAATGTCTAGAAGACTGGTTTAGATCCACATTTTGAAAAGTTCATGGTCGAGGCAGTAAATTCTGTTCTATTCCAAGGAAAAGCAGAGTTCACCCTTTCCTGTTTACATACACAGGTGCTGCTCTGCCTTTTGGAAGCAGAACATGAACAACTTGTTACTGAACAACATTTAGTTCGCTTGTTTTCCTGTCCAAACCGGTAAATAATTTATCTGCAAATGTTCATTCAGTTTGTTTTAAAGAACACAGTTTGTTCCAAAAAGGATATAAGTGATGAACGTATTAAAAATTCAGAACTTAACAGAAAAGTTTGTCTCTGCTATCTCAGACTTGCATAATGCTCCTAAACAGATAAGTTTTTTGCTAATTAAGTCCATAGATAACTAAGTATTTGCCTCAGGGGGATGATCAGGACCACTCTGATTTTAAGGAACTTCTTCAGCTACTTTTGCTGAGATCCTAAACTAGATCTGTGAGCTCTTCCTGTGGCACATCCCTACCATACAGGTATCACCCTGAGCATGGAAGGTGTGCTCAGTGAGCCAGCAGGAAAGGGACAGTGAAGAAATGACACTGAACATGTAATAGCATCAGCTGAAGAGTGAGGAAATATTGGAGCTGACTGGTTCACCCAGTCACTGTCTGCAGCCAGGATGATTTCCTACACCATGAAGTGTAATATGTTTAACAAATGTGCAGCCTTTCTGAATTCACAGAACACTTACAATTAGGACAGCACTTAGAGCCTGGTGCATTTAACTCCTCTGAACAGCTTCATGTGCCTGTGAAGATGTGTGAGAGCGAAAACATAGGGAAATGAAATACAGGTATTGGGTGCAAAGAGTGAAGTTTCTCAACATGTTCCTTTCAGCTTTTCAGGATGCTAGTGGTGAATGATGTAGCTTCACTCCTTCATCCAGAAATGAGCGAGAAAATGTGTAAACCCACCCATTCCCGGAGTGTAATTGATATTTTGTACCCATGCCCTGTAGGATAAGACTTATCTTTCCAGGAGTACTAATCGTTGCCAATCAGTAACACTAATCAGTAATGACTTTCCATAAGTCTCACCAAGAGCAATCATCCCACTCCAGCTTGGGACCTGCTAGAAAAAAATTGCCTGGGCTATCTAATCTCTGTGCTAGACAGAGCTGAAAATGCTGGCTCAAATTAGTTTGTGATAGAAGCAGATATCTCCATTTTGACATGCCTGAGCTTGAAAAGATCTCCTTTAGGAGAAAATTGGGGAAAAGCTTAGGGATGTCTTAATCCCAAATTTGAGATTTCATTTTAAAGTTTATAAGGACGATTTCTATATTTATATTTCATTTTATCTAAAGCTGCAGAAACTCTATCACTGGGGAGCTGAGCTTTACCCTCCTCTCTCCCTATTCTTCTGCTAAGCAGCATCTCAAACCTGACCAAAAATAGAAAGTCCAGGCTGGGCAATTCTCATTTATCTGCTGTGCTGGTTTTTGTGTTGGATGAGGACCCTGAATGGAAAGGACTCCATCAACTCATCTGCCCTGTATTGCTCTGTGCCACTCTGGTTCTTCCAGCAGTATGTGCTCATATGCTTTCTCCAGACAATTTGTAAGGGATTGAAGTGACAAAACTGTCACATTTTCCTCTGCAAAAACTCTTTTATGCAGGTTTTCCTGATATTGGGCTTACCTTTTTCTTTAACCTGCAGTCATGCCATTGCTGTGGTGTGTAGCCCTTGTTTCCCTTGGCACTTTGTTTTCTTTTCCTGTGCCTCAAATCCACCTGAAGAGCATTATTATTCTCACTCTTTATTGCCTTTATTAAGCCTCTCTCTCTGTCATTAGCTGCAATGTGGTATTTGGTTTTTATCTTGTTTGAATCTTTCCAAGCCAGGCTGATATCTTTCTAGAACTGTGATGTTGAGAAGAGTATGTGTGTGTGGGAAATCTAGGTATCACTGGCTCTGAAATGAAATAAAGACCCTCAGCATTTAAAACCCATATGACATAGTGGCTGTATTTTTTCTTCTTCAAAGTGCTTTTAAAACACCTCCCTTTAAATACAGGCATGGTTGGGTTCCCATATAATGTCTGACTATATGGCTTCTCGAGGATGTTCCTGGAATTAAATTATCTCCAGCTAGTGTAGGTTGACTAGAGCTGTGCTTACAACATCCATTTTATAGTTCCTATATAAAATCTCTTGCTGCTCCTTGGCTTCTCTCTGTAAGGACCAAACTCTTGCAGGCTGCCAAATGCTGCACTGGTACCTGATCTGTCCTTTCTAGAACTGATTCTCTTCTTTTCCCTGAGTTGTTTCAAGGAGGTATTTATTCCCTATAAACGAATCTTTAGGATTTTGCCTTTCCTGGGATGTTTTGTTTGTTACTCGTTGATGTTAATTTTGTTTTGCAACTCCTTCTCTATCACCCTCATAGTTACATTGAGGCAATCTCTGAATATTCCTTTGTATTTTTAGCATAGGATTTTTAAATCCCTTCCTCTTGAGAGAAGGTTTAATCTGTATTGTTTTAATTAGAGCAGTGAGGAAAAGTTAGTCCTGTGGCTTAGGTATCCAACAGGACTTTTTTGTGGGTGTTTTTTTAAGGCATCATCTATGTGCCTGATCACTTGTTCTCTTCTTGGCCTGTGATTTCCACACAAGCTTTGCCTTGAGGCCCATAGTTAAGCAGTCAGGTAATTTGTCCCACATAGACCTTTGGCAAGACTAATATGTCATCTTTCTAATAGCTAACCACATTTTGGAGATTTAGTTAAAATAAATTGTGTTATACCAGCTAAAACAACACTAGTTGTTCCACCCAGCTAATTAAAACAGTTAATATAGGAAAGAGGAAATAGGACATTATTCCTTGCCTGCTCCTCTTTAAGTTTTCTACCAAAATAAGCTTCAGCTAATGTCAACTATATAATACAGCACATCTGTTTCATTTCTTTTTTCTAAATCAAAGCTATTTACTGGGCTTAAATGTCAGTGGTTTCTAGTCTCAGAAAAATAATGTTTCCCTGTAAACTAAGGTAATGGACATTTTCTCTTTGCTGCCATTGTGATAGCAACAGAGATTCATGTCACACCAAGAAAGAAACCCTAAACATGAGCAATTAACGACGGATTTCAGGCCCCTGCTCTGGGAGCAGCGTTAAAATGTAGTTCGTTTACTGGGAAGCTACAGTTACTGGGAAAGAACTGTTGTTAACATATGTAGTGATACAACAGCGGTGTTGCTGAAGAGTTTGTCTTCTGAGCCTGTAACAGAGGAAGTCTGTAGAAAGAGATAAAATCTGGGATTAGGTAAACAGACAAGACTGGAGACAAGCTTTGGTATTCAGGGCCTTCCATCTGGTTTCACAGTGAGCAACTAAACAAAACCACCTGAAAGTAGATAGTGTATTTTAAATTATTTATGGTAAACAGCCCACCTGAAAGATAAGAGTCTGTGGACTCCATGGATCTCAGGTAGCAAATAGGTCTGGGTTCAGCAGAAGGGAGATGGGGTGTGGTGCAGACATCTCAGTAAATACAGGTGTGTGGTTTTCAAGGGCCAGCAATTGGGAAAAAAGATTGTGTGTTTTGTCGAGGATAAGATGTGAAAATGGCTGATGGTCAACCATTATATAAGCTAACAATGCCTCTTAAAGCTACGCAGTATTTTCTTTTTATAGTTTTCTCCCTCCTGGCAGGTGAAAGGGAATTATCTAAATTTATTTCATGTCTCTCAGCAGCTTCCTTATCTGTCCTATGGACTGGCTTTTGAATTCCACTAAATCTCTTAAACTCTGCGATCTTTTCCCTCTGATGAAATCTGTTTTGCTGGCTGTTTAGGGAAATGGTTTTAGCTGCTGTCTTCCCCTAACTCCTGACTTCAAATGCTCTCTGCTTTTCTGCTTCCTGAGCGCGGTAGCTGTCCTACAGCTGACATCACAGAGCTAATACAGAGAGTGAGAGGCAATGCTGGAGTCTCCAAAAGCTGGGAAGCACAAAACACCTTCCTTACACCAGGAGGAGGTGACACCCGCCCTCAAAAAAGGGAGGAGGGAAAAGGGGGGGGTTCCCTCCAATAGTTTTCGAGTTTTTTTTTCTCCTCCACCTCCTGCTATGTGTTATTTAAAAGTGGCAAATGCTGTTAGGCAGGAAAGAACTAAAATCTTCTGCCTCCTCACAAAGCTGAAAATATTGCAACTATGCACAAGTTATCTCAAATAAAGATGGTGTCCTACTGCACTGTTGAGATCTGTGCAGAAACAAGGAGTTCCTAGATGCTGAGGAGCAAAGAATGAAAACACAGACATCAGCTCTGTTAGCTTTATTGCAGGAGAGAGAAATAACGTTTTGGGACTAAATACCACCTATGCAGGATTTGTAGTTGTAATTCAATGAGTATTTCTGTGGGTTGTTTCTCTGCTCAGCATAAGAGGACTTTCTTTTAGAGTGTGTGTGTGTGTGTGTATGCTGTGCCACATGGTTGCTGCAGCTCAATCAGAATGTGTTCATGCTCTTTGCAAGAAATACACTCCTCTCCCTCTTCCTGAGAAAGCACAAGGGAACAATCATACCTGGAAAAAGTCAGGAGCTGGGACGTGGAGAGATTGGTGTGTGCTGTGAAGTGAAGCATCTTGAAATCTGCAAATAATGCTATGAGTAAGAAGTAGAAGAAAAGCCTTAGGATTAAACATGGAAACAACCATGTATATTATGACAGTTCACACATTGTAGTGCTCATAACAGACATTTTTCTTGATAGCTGTGAGACATTATGCCCATGGAAAAATAGACAATTCAGCTCTGTGGGAAATATGCCTTAATAAAACTAAACCATCAACGTGTCTTATTACGCATTTTACTGGGTATGTAATTTTCACTCTAATTCTGAAGTCATGAGATTACTAGATAAACCAGTGTGTTAAAGCATCTTGACTGCTGTGCCAGTACACCAGTGTAAAATGGTAGAAATGCTGTCAGTTCTTAATAACCAATATGAATATTGAAGTGTTCAAATTGCATGGGCTGGGGTTAAGCTAATGTGAATTGACTTAGTGGTGTTGCTTTAGGGGTTCATACATAAATAATTGATTTTTACTTAGGAATAAGCATCCTTTAAAATGAAAAAAAAAAAACAATAGAGAGTTCTTAGTTGAACTAGAATAGACAGTTGTGAAGGAATTTACTAGCAAAACCAACACAAAATAGTCTTTCCACACATCTATCCTTACTTCTCTTGAGAGCTGTTGATTGTAGCAGAGAGGGGAATTTTACCCAATAAATTGAAAAGGAAATGAACAGGGTTTATAAACATGAAGCTCCAGATAAAGTTATTGCAATAATGGTTTGCAAAAGCAGGCAGAAGTTGCTGAGGTTAAACAATATATCTTTAAGCTCCTGTCAACACTTCCTGTAAAATAAGTGAGAGAGGGAAGGGTGCTGGGGGTTAAGGCCCTTATCAGGATGCCCCGTTTTGATCCAGGAGGCAGGAGCAGCTGAAAAACCTCTCCCTTATCTCAGAGGGTCACTTAAATCGTCAGACTGTCTTCTCTGTGATGCCATCTCTTGCTTTCACTGCCTCCTTTTCTGCAGAAAGGGCTCCCTGGACACATCAAGAAAAGGTTTTCCATTTTTTTATTAAAGATTTCATTGAGACTGGCGTATTTCTGTGGAGATGTGCTGTTTTCAGGGAAGCAGGACCTCGTTCATCAGTTGTTAGTCCAGGCAAATTGTGCATATGTTGCCAGATAACAGGGTACTTTCCAAATCTGAAGCTGTGCATTTGACAATTTCCTTTTTATTTTGAGTGTTCAGAGAGACTCAGAGAAGTTCAGCAGAGGGGATTTGGTTGCTCTTTGAGCACTGCTGAACTTTTCAGCGTTTGTACATCAGTCAGGAGGGATTGTACCCTTCAAGTCCCTCTGTGTACATCAAGTTTATAAGCTTAAGATGTTCAGGCAGCTCCTTCTCCCAGGAAATAATGAAGGATGTGAGTAGTAGAAAGATTTTTTTCTGGTGATGCTGCATTTGCTTAGGTCTTATTTCACTTCTGGAGGCATCCTTAACCATGGCAAGTAAAGAGAAGTAAGCCATTGTTTATTGTGCTTTAACTGGAATAACTACACGAGTTGCCTCTTAAATCATTCGTTTTTAATGCATTGCATTTACTACATTGCAATACCTTTAAAATTTGTTTATTCCAACTAAGGGGATGGATTTGCAGGGAACAGAGACCAGAGCAGATACAATGTCTTGTTTTCAATAAGATGTTCCTGATGGATGGGGGGGATTCAATAAAATGCTTATAGAAGGTGTATGGTGGGCTTTGTTACATGAAGGTGTATGTTTTCCTAGTGAAGCACATCAGTGATTTTTCACAGATTTGAACTTCACCATTGTATCTTTGATTATAAGTGAGTTCTGCTGGATTTGACCTTAACCAGCAGGTTTTTTGCCTTTGTTTTTTTTTTTTTTTTTAACTTTTTATTTTGAAAGGGAAATGGTGACACTGAACAATTAAGAAATCAAACAAGGTAGAGTTTTAAGTTACTTTTCCAAAGGAATAGTGAAATCGGAGTAATTTCCCCCCATTGCTCATGTCTGCCATTCCCTCAACAGCCTCTTACAAATGGGGTTTGAGGGCAGAGAAGGCTCTATTTTGTCTCTAGCCAGTGATGCTGTACTCCCTTGTCTATTCTCTTCCATGTCACGCAAGTCTGAATCCTTTCTTTGTAATTTGAGTGTATTTCTGTGGTACATCAGAGACAGGCCCAGATTTTTAAGGCAGGTGGATGAAAAGGTGGCTGAAGTAGCCATTAGAAGACATCCTGGTTTTAGGCTCTAACAAGTTTATCTTTGACTGGCAGTGAAAGGTTAAAGTGCTTGCCCTGGAAGGATACTGGGTCTGGCTTTCAGATTCACACAGTTCTTTAATAAAATACATACCAGTGGCTGAATCTCAGGCTGTATTCCTTTAGTTCTCCTGCTTTTTCTCCCCACCATGCTTTGTCAGAGAATAAACCAAGTCCTTTTGCTAACAATAAACCCCACTAAGATTTGCAATTTGACTTCATATACAACATGCACTCATCTGTTCCTTACAGGTTGGGAAAAGCTTCTCTCACCCACCTCCCCACACCTCCCCAAAATCTGGTAACAACCCACTTTATGCTCTATCCATATATAAATTATTAGTATTTTGTCACAATGGATGTTAACAGCTTGTTAATGAGCTATTAATATTCAGCATCTAAGAATAAAGCAGAAATAAATATGTTGATGTAATAACTAAGTCCTTAAATCTGAACGAACTGAAAAGGGAATGATGTATTTTTTCAGTCTTCCCCCTTGCTTTCTTGGGAGTAAACACATCATTTTGTAAACACGTGTTGATTTACCAGGGGCAATCCAGATGTGTGAATGGTGTCAGGATGGGTGTGAATCATACAGGAAAACTTGATCTGGGAGCTCAGCATTGCTCACCACTTAGTTCAGTGACTCAGTATGAAACCTCTCTGAACGCAGAGGATAGCCAGCCACTGCATCACTGATGAAAATTAAAATGGGAAAGGATTGGACTGAGTCACTTAACAAGTAAATAGATGGTAAATGAACTGTGTAATTTCTTTTGGCTCGAATGTATTGCCTCAAAAAAGATATACTCTCCTCAGCTGCACAGGGGGTGTGGTTCCAGCAGTGGTAGGTGATGCCTGTTCAGAGACAGGGGATGTGGGAAAGGAATAGAGCAGGAATGTAATGATCGAAGGGAGAAGCCAGATCTGACAATACTTGAGATTCTTGATTAATGATTTCCCTGGTATTTAGCTATTGTATTCCCATGACAATGCTTTCCTAATCAGAAAATCAAAGTGCCAAGTAATGAACACAAATGATGCCTTGAGCACTGCTCTTGGTAACCTTGGAAGTACAGGATCTGAAGAGTTCTTCTTCAGGCTCTGGTAGTTTTAAAAGTATGGGCTTTAAAAGACAGTGTGCCCACAAAACTGTAATTCCTTAGAAATAGAAATTATGTTTGTCAGAGATTTCTGTCCTTAAGGCGCACAGCACCTTATATAAAATTGGTAACACTCATGACTGTTACCAAAAGATTCCAATACTCATCAGAGTTCTGTCACCTCTACAAGTGGCAAGAGCTTGGGAAGACCAGAGGAAAAGCCCCAAAATACAGTGCTGGAAGCTTCCTGCTAGGCTAGGTTCAAATATAATCTTCTTTTCCTAAATCTCCCGGTGAAGTGCTGAGAATGGAATTGGCTATCCAGAGAGCATTCACATTCCGAAAACTAATAAGAATGTACGTCCTGCTGTCAAATTGAGAGCCTTTCCAAACGCCTGGGGATTGATTGTCCACTGTACCAGCCTGGAATAAAAATGTGGTTTTCAAGGGAAATATATACATAAAAGTAATGCGGCAGAGTGGGGAGCTAATAGCATACTGCTGCTTTTTGCCCTCACCTCGGGCATGTGTCTAACATCATCTTCTGCAATCAGCTCTGTTGGAAGGACAGCTAATAATTACAGCAGCTCTCACAAGAAAAAATCCACATTAGTATGGTAGCCACTTCTAATTTATTATTTTTTAAAGACTGGATGACTTTAACCTTTGCAGAGCAAACGGTACCCCAAAAGGAAATAATTTTAAATTAGAAATTCTCATTCTTGAAATTCTTCTTAAAAGGATAGGCAGCTTCTAAATTCAGGCCTTACAGAATAATCCTGATGCAGTATGGAATCTATATGTGAAAAAGAAAATAACTGCACAGGTCGTGGGTGGAGAATACATAGCTAGGACTAGGATGAGTTCTGGTGATCTTTCATGGCTTCATTTCCTTTTGATGTTTATCAATAATTGAAACACTGTAAGTTGGAAAGGCATGGCTTTCTTAGGAGATGCATATTTTGCATTATAACTGGCAAATCCACCCTCGCAGGAAACAAATCTCATCCGTGTTTGGTTGTATCAAATAAAGCAGCACAAATTCCCACTAAGAAACAGCCTAATCTGACTGGAGCATATGCATTGAAACTATTTGCAAAAGAGCATTGATAATTGTGAGTTCTTTTATTTTGGTTCCGAAGAGGAAACAGGCTGTTTCTTTTCTTCAGACACTTTGCTCTTCTGCAATCTTTCAGGCTCTCTCCTTCCCCCCCCGGGCACAAAGATTAATATGAACCTATGTCTGGGGAGAGCTTAGGTTTTTCTGGTTTCACTTAGTTTCTTGGCAACTGCCCTCTCTCTGTTTCCCTTTGTACATCTGATCAAAATAAATAATGCTTTATGGTGGACAGAGTTCAGGAGAAAAAGCTTGTTGAGCCAAAGTGTAATAAGACTTGTCCTGGAAGGGGAAAAAAACCTGTGGACCAGCCTCAGAAGCGGGATAGAAGAGATAAGACATTTTTCAAGCATCTGACCAATTGTTTTTTGTTTAGCTTAATTAAGGGTTTTATTGCAAGGGGCCAAGCCTCGAACTCATTTAATTTGTTAATTATATTTATAAAGATCTGCTCGGAACTGATAAGACACGTCATGCTGTATACTAATTTTCTTTGTATGGCTGTATTAAAAAAATCTACGTAATTTTTATGTATTTAAAGCATCTTGCAGTAGGATATGGATTCTTTCACTAAGAGAATAATCACACAAGGTTAGCATTGCCTATATAAGTTAACTGAGGGGACAAGCTCTATGGGCTCTTAATAAATAAGTATTGCAGTAAAGGGAAATTAAAAACTAGTATCAGAAGAGTAATGTGATATTTTTATAGCATTTTGTTTTCTTAAGCTTAGAAACTGTTATACTGCACCGGGAGCTGTTCAGTCTCTTCTCAGGGAAGGAAAACACACCGTTAGTTTTCTGAGAAGTACGTCACCATGTCCTCTGCAAGAGCATCCTTCACTGCAGGGCAGTGGCTCTGACACACAGGGCAGGGAAGGTGTCTGTCTTGGTGGGAAAGAATACTTAATAATAGCAAAGTTCTAGTCTGGGGAGGCCTAACCTCGGACACGAGGATGAAAGATCCAGCTGAGGAAATGGAAAACGTGGCATTAACACCACAAGAGGTAATGGCTGGCACAGATAAAAAAAAAAAAATAATATATATATATACACACGCTCACATGCATACACTAATAGTTTTGTGAAAATGTGCAGGCTTTCCCAAAACATGATGGCATTACATTGGCTGCCAATAGCTGTCACCACACATGGGTTGGCATGCTTTGCCCTTTTGGGGTTATGGGACAACGAGTCAGAGCTGATGAGACATATTTATGCCAGGAAATGCAAGAAATTAATTTCCAGCATTGATCGGTGGAAGCCGTCCAGGTTTATTTCAGTGATGAAAAAGAACCCCCAAACACTGCAGCACTAAAGCTTGCAGTTTACTTCCTTGACAAAGCTACCTGCAGCAATCCAAGCTTCTGGAACAACTTCATGGAAAAGTCTGTGAATGGTTTTTAAAAGGTCAACCACAAATTGTGATTTTACTAGATAAGACTTGTGATCCAGGGGAGAAGCATTTACTACACCAAGTTCTCCACGAGAATAGTGCTCTATTTCATCCCTGCAGTAATAAACTGGATGATAGGGAATAAATCCCAGGAATCAGAGACAAGTTTTGCCTCACTCTTTGGAATGGCAGTTCATCAGGTTCTGCAACAAAGAGCCCACCAGGGTGTGAGATCTGACATGGTTCTGGCGACTGAAGCAGTCCTGAACTTCACTGAGTCTTTTTAAGAAGGCATTTTGCCAACTAATATTTTCCTGCTACTTTATTACCAGCAAATCAAAAGGAAGTGGGATATTTTGGAAATGCTGAGGAGATTTGATAAGATGGTTTTTTTGACTTTACAAGGGATTAGGTATTTGAGGAATGTTTATTGGCAGAGCTTCTTTTTAGAAGCTTATTCTAACAAAAATACACACGTTGTTCTCTCCTTCTCCTTTACTGTGAATTGACAATGCTGTTGCCTACATTTGCTACTGAGGTGTACAAGCAAAACACCGTTTTCCCAAAAACATATAAGAAACCTTACACTTTAAATGACATTTTTCTCGACACTCGATATGATTTCAGGCACACCGTGTGCCTGAAGCTTTGGTAATTAACTTTGGGTTGTGTGGGTTATGCCTCTCTCTTTAAAACCTAAAAATACCTTGCAATTTGCTGGAGAGGAAAAAGAGTTGCCATCACATCAGCGTTATCAGTAGAGACAAAGTAGTTGCAAGCTGCGGCATCGTAAAGCTTGTCCATTTTTAATCAGATCCCCCGGAGCGCTGAAAGTACTCTCTGAGTCTGGACTAATGAGGAGCAAAAGTGAATATGTCATCTGAGCATTCAGGTGAGGAGGAATAAAGTTTCTCCTGACCCCGATGGCACTGTGTTGTCACTCCCCCAGAAGGGAGATGTGCTTGGCTCCTCAGCAGAGCGGGGCATAAAATCTTAAGTGGCGTTTATAGAAATAATGACAAAACCTCAACCTGTGCACCTCTTGTTTCAAAGCCAGTGATTGAATACAAAATGCTTCTTTATGAACAAACAGGCGTCCAGGAAACAGAAGATTTGATGGGTATTTTATTTTCGGGCCCTCTTTTATGATTATGTATCTTACAATTATACTGCTGACTGTTTGTATCTGTCAGCAAGATGGCAAAGCAGCACAGGTGTCAGCAGCCTGTGCCATCTGCCAGATTAGATTGTGCACAGTGCTACTTAGAACAATGCTATCATCTTAATATTCCAGATACCTTAATGAGTTTCTCAGACTAATTAAATGTGCAACTTGCGGAGATCATTGGATGCCAGATTGTGGTGGCTGGGAAAAAGCTCCTAGTTGTTCACAAGCAGCTTTATGGTGGTAGAGGCGTATTTCAGGTTTTAGTACTTGGATACAAAAACAAGGTGATATTTGATTTTAGATTAAATGAATTAATAAGCATGTGTAAATGCAAATAAATGCAGTAATGCTTTCCGGACTGAGATGACAGATTAGGAAGAACCCGATGGCTGAAAGTGGCAGCACAAGAGAAATGATGAAGTGCTATGATGGTCCAATCTCAGCTCCAGCACTTCAGGGATTCAAAAGTGATGAGCTGTGGAAAACAGCTACCTGGCACCCACCCTCTGGTGCAAAGAAACAGCCA
>NW_026990967.1:0-31332 GCF_036250125.1 Pseudopipra pipra
TGGCTTCGCTTTCTTACTGCGGCTCCCCCTCCGCTTTTTCGGCTCCCTGGGGTTCCCTCACCCACATTTTGGGGTCCCCTTCTCACATTCGAGGGGTGATGACCCCGCAATTTACGGTTCGGGGGGGGGGGGGAGGAGAGGAAACGGGGTGCCCAAGAAGGGGTTGTTTTTTTTTTTTTTTTCTCTTTTATTTCATTTTCATTTTATTTCCTTTTTAGTTTTTTTGCCTTTTTTTTTTTTAATTTTCTTTTCTATTTTATATTTCCTTTTTTTATTTCGGTTATTTTTTATTCCCTTTATTTTTCATTTGCTCTCCCGGTGCTCCCCAGTAACACCCAGTGCTCCCCAACAACCCTCAGTAACACCCAGTGCTCCCCAGTGCACCCCAGTAACACCCAGTGCTCCTCAACAACCCCCAGTAACACCCAGTGCTCCCCAGGAAACACCCAGTGCTCCCCAACAACCCCCAGTAACACCCAGTGCTCCCCAAAAATTGACCCCAAACCAACCCAAATCACCCCAAAAGCTGACCCAAAACTGACCCCAAAACCTGACCCAAATCTTCCCAAAAGCTGACCCAAAACTGACCCCAATCACCCCAAAAGCTGACCCAAAAGTGACCCAAATCACCCCCAAACAATGACCCCAAACTGACCCCAAAAACTGACTCAAATCATCCCAAAAACTGACCCAAAACTCTGCATTTATTTGGCATCATTTCCTCTCAAAAACAACACCTCCGATTTAGTTGATTGCTAAAGCCATCATTTTAAAATCATCTCAGGAATCAAAAGGGACTGGAAAACACACACAAATCATTCCTGCACCCACCAAATCATTAGGAATTGGAACCCGATTCCCTCATCTCTCTCCTTGTTCTTCTTGCCTGGAAAACCTGATGATCCCCACTGGCTATTTTTAGGCTGCTTTTCTTCCACAGCTCCTTTCTCCCGGCTGAAACCTCCTGGCACATTCAGGGCTTATCTGGAGGGAAGCCCCTCTGAAGTATTTCCTCTCGTGGCAATTCTGTGGGATGAAGAAGTAAAAAAAGCACGTCAAGAGCTCCTTCTACCCCCTTCCTTCGCAAACACCCTCCCAGTTTGTCCTTGGCAGCTCCATCCCCCCGGCACCCGCACCCGACGCTTCGGCTCCGCTGGGAAAGGGACAGCAAGTGCACAAGCAAGTTCAGTGCTGGGCAGGGCTCCCTGGGGAACGGCACTTCAGTGCTTTAGTCCGTGGCCTTTCCTGCTGCCCTCCCTCCTGGAGGCAGAGGATGACCCGGCCCTTGTTTCTCCCACGCTCGCAGACCCAGGTCCTGCTCCTTTGGCCCCACTTTTCTTAGCAGACCCGGCATCATTTCCCAGGGTCCCCAGGAAACTTCTGCACTTGACCCATTGCTAAGTGCAGAGCACAGGGCAAGGGAAGGACATATTTCTCGGCACCCACCCCCTGGAATTTTCCTTCTCTGCAGCACGCTCCGTTCCCGCTGTCTCTGGAGGTGCCCGCACGAGTCCTCCTTCTCCCAGCACCTCAGAGAATGTCCTTTTCACCCAGGTCCTGCTTACCGTCGTCCAACAAAACACGCTGACAACATTTTTCAGGATGCCAGTGGAGAGATATTAGAGCACACTGCACAGGGAAACTGAGCCTGCCCCATCCCTGCAAGTGTTCCAGGCCAGGCTGGACGGGACTGGGAGCATCCAACCGGGGACAGTGGAAGGTGTCCCTGCCCACGGAAGACAGGCTGGCTTTTGAAGGTCCCCTTCAAACCAAATCGCTCTGGGATTCCCCTCCAAAATCACTACCAAAGGGACACAGCAATCAAAGCAGAGGGACTGCACTCGCCAGCTTTTCTTACCTGCAGGCACACACACAGCACAGCAGCTTGCTAAAGGTAAGGTTTCTATCTGCACAGAAACCCAGCAATGAACACCTGCTCTAAGGGGACAGAAAGCTGCTTGTGAATCCAGACACAGGACAGACTCCATCAGCACCTACTCGCCTCATCTAAGGAACAGTGCAGCCAACAGCAGAGCTTTCTCATATTCTGATCTGACTGTTTCGCCTTTTCTAAAGTATTTCATTATTTCTAGTAGGTCCACTGCTTTAGCTACACAGCGGGGTTTCTTCCAAACCTGTGACTGACACAGGAAGAGCTAAGTGTGACCAACCCCACAGGAACTAAAGCCCCGCTCCTCTAACATGGAGCTGCTTTCACATTTCTGCTGTGAGGACAAAGAAGCACTGTACTACTTCACAAGGCAAACTCTTCAGAAAACTTCTGCAGTAAACTTTATCTTCCTGGGGAGGTACCTGCCAGTGTGCTGCCCTGCACACACACGCTGCCCATGTCCTTCCACAAGTGTTCCAGCTGCTCTCTCTTTTGTTTATTTTGAGCTTTCTCCCGTAGACAAAGATTTACCTGTGGATTCTGAGAACATTTAAAACATCAGGAGAAGAGAAACCTCACCCAAACCCAGCAGCCTGTCCCCCAGTCAGAGAGCAGAAGTCACTACGCAGGTCTTACATTTCAACTCAGGTTACACAGAACTTCGGACTAAGCGTGGAAAGCAACCTCCAGTCAGGTGGGATTCTAGGACGTTTTCAGCAGCGCCGGGAAGCCAAACTCTGTGTAGCTGTGCCTGCAGAGAACTGTCCTTTGGACAGCCAGAACTCAAGGTGAGCAGAGCTACTGATTTTGGCACTGCGATCAGTCTTTCTTACTAAGTCAAACTAGTTACTCTTCACTGGTGCAGGAAGATACAGGGATAGTCTCAACAAATCCCTTTGGAAATTATTTTTAAGAACTCTCTGTCCATCTGAATGGAAGACACAATCTTATTTCCCAATCATTTTCACACAATTAGCTCAAATATTAGCACTAAACCAGTGAGCAACATCTGTTTACAAAATCTTTAGTTTTGTAAAGATATGCTCCACCACATCTAGGAAAAAAAAGGCAAATGGTGGACTCCTTCAGGACAGGAGTTTTCCCACAGTGAGTACGACTAGTAAATGAAATGTTAGACCCTCTCAACATAAAGGCAATTGTGTGCCTAAAAGCGACCCAAGATACACTGTTCAGGTGTAAAACAGCTAAAAACACTTACCAGTGTTTTTTCTCAGGCGCTCGTATTCTGGCCGATACTCTCTGAAAAGGTGAATAAAGGGAGTGCATTCAGTCTGAAAAACACATGATTTGTATTGCATAAGGATCATCCTGGAGGCTTCTTTTTACTCACAAAAAAAAGTTTTCTCTAGGCTTTCATGTTTGAGAGACATTTCAGAAAGACAGTACTTTTTTCCCCAGATTTGGATTCTGAAACCAATGGATGCAAAATCAATGAACATACTTCATTAAAACAGCAACAATTCAAAACTTGGTATGGAACTACAAGAAAAAAATTACTTCACAGACTTGCTGGCACAGATAGCTTTTACTTTTTCACGGAACAGCACAAAAAATCATCCCTGAATAGTTCCTTTTTACTGCTGCTTTTATGCTGATACTGGACACCCTAAGCTACCTTGGCTATGGCAACTGTACACTCCTTCAAATCAAAGGAGCAGACTCATGAATCAGGACCTTCAGGAAGTGGTCACTGGGTCGCGGACCAGAAGTTATCCCCTTACCTCTCCTACTCATCTACAGCTTTAGAAAGCTGGGTAAAAATCTCCCCCAGTCCTGTGCCAAACACTGCAGAAACACCAACACCTGGAAAAGAGAACACACCAGAACTAGAGAGTAACTGAGCCAGATTTTTAATACAGAAAAAAAACCAAAATAAAAACAAACAAACAAACAATCCCCCACAACGACAACAAAAAAAATCAACACCACCGAAAAACCCAACAACAACGAACTACTAATCTAAACCTAACAACACCCATTTAATCAGCACAGTGGCCTAAGAGTGGGCAGTAACACTTCTGCTTCTGTCCAGCCCGCTTTCAAACTCTTCCTCCACTTGCTGTTCATGTTTGTTACTTCTGCTTTTTGGTTGTCGGTGATTTTGTGTTTGGTGAGTTGTTGGGGTATTTTGGGGGTGTTTCTTTGGGGAAGGAGGTTTGTTTGGTACTTTGTAACACTGTAGGGCAATTCAAAAGAAAGGTCAAGTCTTTCTGCTGTTTACTTCTTTATTGTTAATAACCCAAGTTCTCATTCTGCATCTAGGGTTATAAGTGGTTAGCAAGTATCAGTGTACTAGAATTAAAGTGCAAAAGAGACAACAAGAAACTGACCTTTGGCTCTGAAATAGTCTAATACTTTTTATTTAGCCAAAGCACATTTAAAAGGTCCCCAGAACAGCAAGAGAGGGAGAATTTAATCAGTTGCTATGACAATACATTCAAAATGCACATCTACTTTCTAATTTCAGCTTGTCTCTCGTTACACTTCTGGCCATTTGTTCTGCTTGTATTAAATCAATTCTCTAAAAATACCTTGAATTAAGACTATTACCAGCCAGAATCCTACATCCTCTAACGAAAATTCTCCCTCTTTTTCATAGCAAGACAGTCTCAACTACTGACTTCCAAATGGAAGACCTTTCCCAACACAGCCTTGCATTTGATCATTAATACAGTAAATATGCAGACAGCTCTCCAAAGGATTTTAAGCATTAAGGCCAGGCGCTGTGCCAATATATATCAATATTTATACTTTCCCTGCACTTCAGTACAAGCTGCCTTTTACTCCGTAATCCTCCTCATATGACCTGCTCTCCATCCAGTGCTCCAACAGTCCTGACAGCAGATAAACATGACCTGATCAGCAAATAAGGAACAGGAAGTATGTTAGTTCTGTATATGGGACCACTACAATCCCTTTTGAAATTCTGTATATTGTTCCACACAGGACACTTACAATAGTTTTGGTTTGGCTCTGTTATCATTATCTACATGAATGGAATCATTTCGTTCCTGTAATATCCACACAGCCAAGAAGGCTTGCTTTTTCTTTAGTAAAAGCTGATGACAAACACAATCAGCTAAAACCTTTAGCACAGACTATGGGATCATTAACAGCCTCCAGTGTATACTGTTGTCAGAGAAACAATTAATTTGTCCTCTCAAAACCTGGTTGAGTGGAATAACAATCTTCTTCTTGCACAAGCAAATATAAAGGGTTTTTTTGTTCATTTATTTGCTTTTGAGATTCTTTCCCTTCTTCCTATGTAGTACATTGCCCAACTGTACTTGACACTTTCAGAACAAGGAAAATTACCTCAGGTGGGAAATGCTGCAGCAAAGAACACTGCCTCTTACCAGCCTATCTGAGCTTTCATCTTGTGATTAATCACAGTTCAATATTAAATTATTCAGGCTGCCATTCAGTGTGACAAGCTGCAGTGTAACAAGCTGCAGTGTGACCTCAACACAGGTCATCAACAGATTACAGTTCAAAAGGGCAGTGCCAAGCCCTTTACAGAAGGACAGAATGGTGGGGGTTGGACAATACCTCTGGAGATCATCTAGTCCAGTCTCTCCTGCTCAAAAAGCGGGATTAGGCAGAAGAGGTTGCTCACAACTTTGCCTGAGCAAAAGTGTTTTAAGCATCTCCAGGCATGGAGACTCCACAATTTCTCTGGACCAGTCCAGAGGAGAACTTCTTAAGTTATTGTTTTCAGTGGGAAGGTAGGGACAGAAACAAGCGATCCCAAAACTTCAAACCCATCCCCACAGCGGTCCAGAGCAGCTTGAGACCAGGCTCCTGCCTTCCCAGGGCCAGGCTCTTCTCTCTGCGAGGCACCCACCAGCCGGTGCGCTGCCCTGCCCGGCGGCCCCCGAGCGCCTCAGGTGCCGGCCCGGCCAACGCCTCGCCCTGCACGGGCGCCGCTTCCAAAATCACTACCCAAGAGACACAGCAATCAAAGCAGAGGGACTGCACTCCCAGCTTTTCTTACCTGCAGGCACACACAGCACAGCACGTTGGACATAAAAGCCACAGGGTTAGTCCTGCCAGAGGCGGCCGGCACACCCACGGCGACCGAAGGGAAAGAGGGAGCCTGGGAACACGGAGTAAAAGACACCTTAATTAGGACTACACTGAGCACTAGCCAGGTCATTCCCACAGACAGCTTCACCGTCCAGTCACACAAAAAGCACTGACCTACCAGGGCCTCAGTTAGGATGGCTCCTGACGCTGACACCTCCGTTTGCCCCGGGGGATCAAGAAGAACATCCCTGGGAAGAAGTCACCCCCAACAGCAAAAAGGCAAAATTAGTGAAGCACGGGGTCCTCTTCTGACTAGATTGCCACCAGCATTCCATAGCAAATGCCACGACTATTCTGTTACAGACGAGAAAACCCTGTTCTCCCAAACAAACAGCAAGGAGATTTATGGGCACGCCTGGAAATTTCCTGTGAGGAACTTTTTGTAACTAAGTAGCAGGTGCTGTCTTGAGTTGAAGGCATCAATTTGACAGACACTTAGTACAGCAGACTCTTCAGCAGAGCAATTAATTGCTGCCTATTTGAACAGCAGGGGAGAGAAAATGACAGTCGAAGGGAAGACGAGAAAAGCAGAACTGGAATCAGCAGCCTTTTCTTCCATCTCTCCCGAGAAAGCCTAGTTTGTCTGTTCTAATAATTCTATGCCCTTTTCTACAGGAAACTTAGACCAAGGCTGAAAAAACAACTAGAAAACACGGAGAGAAGCTTTTTAGAATTCCACGTGATTTTCCCAAACCGATCCCAGAAAAGCAGAACTCGGTAGAATGTACTCACCTCGAGGCCTTTGGTCTTTTTTTCCATAAGCTTCGTCACCTGATTGAAAAAGCAGAGTAGACTCGGTATTTAGGCTCACAACAGGAAAACTTCCCCTTTGTTTCCTAAAAGAAACTACATTAATCTGCACAGCTGCAGGCGCGTCTCCAGCTGTTAAAGCCTTTCAGCTTTCCAGAGGGTGAGAATGCCCTGCTAGGGAAGGCTGAAAAATGCTCGGAGCCTGCACAGGTCAAAGAGCCCCTTGATTTTGTCCGTGTTCCAGTCCCTGGCTAAAGAAAGGGCAGAAGAAGCGCAGCTGTTGCTTGCCTTTTCCCTCAGAGGTTTTGCCAGGCGCCGGGCCAGCCCGGGCACTGCGGGGGAAGGCCGGCAGCGCCCAAAGCCCGCCGCTTTCCCCGGGGGCGTCGCTTGCGAGAGCGCCCCCGAGCGCCGGGCCCCGCCTCACAGTCGCCGCCTGGCGGACACGGCCGGGAGCGGCGCTGCAGCCGCGCGCGGCGCTGCAGCCGCGCGCCCCCCCCCACCCCTTGGCGAGACCCGCGGCGCCTTTCGCGAGTACGGGCCTTTGTTCCCTAAAACCTGCCCTTCCCTAGGAAAAGCTGAGCAGTTCACAGAGTTGCTGTTTCCAGCCCAGCTTCCCAAAGGATTTCTCTCTCCCGGCAGCACACACAGGGGCCCCGAGGCAGCGCAGACCCTCCCCGCGGGGGAGGGGGGGGGCGCAATGCCAGGGCACATCCGAACCCGGCCCTGCGGCGGCACGCAGGTGCAAGTTTCTCCGCAGAGGCGAGAAACTTGCCTGTCGCTTCCCCTGCCTGCAGTCGCCGATGGCCGCGGGAGAGGCAGAAGAGCGGCCGCGCCCCCCCGCCGCGTCCCCCACCGCGCCCAGGTTACCCCGGGGACGATCTCCGTCGCATCTGCCGCCGTGGGTCGCTTCCAGGGGGGGAAGGCGGCGGCGCAACCCCGACAGCATCTCCAGGCCACGGCGGGACCGAGCGGGGCGGGGGCGGGAGCGGGAGCGGGAGCGGGAGCGGGAGCGGGGCGGGGGGCGGTGCCGAGACGGGGGCTGCGCGCGCCGGTGCCTGCCGCCGCCCACGAACCTGCCGCCTGCGCCCGGCGCCGCGGAGCGCCCCGCCCTGTCCCCACAGCGGGAAGCGGCGCGGGGAGACGGCGCTGCGGGCGCGGGGCGGGGGTCCGGGTGGCGGCGGAGGTCAGGCAACAGGATAAACGCCTCTCTGAAGCGAGGGGGGGGGGGGGGGGGGGGGGGGGGGGGGGGCGCTCTCGCCGCCATCTTTAGTGTGGTCGTTCCGGTCCTGGCGGCGCCATCTTTACTGTGGGCTGGCGGACTTCCGGGCCGGGGCCGCCATCTTTAGTGTGGTCGTTCCGGTCCTGGCGGCGCCATCTTTACTGTGGGCTGGCGGACTTCCGGGCCGGGGCCGCCATCTTTAGTGTGGTCGTTCCGGTCCTGGCGGCGCCATCTTTACTGTGGGCTTGGCGGACTTCCTCGCCGGGGCTTGGAGGACTTCCGGTCGCTCTCTACTTCCGGTGACCGAGTTTACCCAAATTAGCGTCCCTCCTCGCTAATTTCTGCGCTTTCACCCCAAAAAATCTTCATGTTATTCCCCCCACACGCACCCCGGGAGAGACGGGAGACCGCCAGTCCCGCCCTGCCGCCGGAACCGGCCCTTAACTCGAGCAGGGAGCGCTGCACCGGCACCAGAGCCACCGCGCATGCGTCGCCGTTCCCTCTCCTGGCTGCCCTCAGTTACCACGTGATCGCCGGCGTCTTGCCAACGACTGCGCACGCGCCGGCGTCGCCACCTTGGCTCCCCCCTTCCACCCCGCCGCCCGACCGCCCGGCTTCGCTTTCTTACTGCGGCTCCCCCTCCGCTTTTTCGGCTCCCTGGGGTTCCCTCACCCACATTTTGGGGTCCCCTTCTCACATTCGAGGGGTGATGACCCCGCAATTTACGGTTCGGGGGGGGGGGGGAGGAGAGGAAACGGGGTGCCCAAGAAGGGGTTGTTTTTTTTTTTTTTTTCTCTTTTATTTCATTTTCATTTTATTTCCTTTTTAGTTTTTTTGCCTTTTTTTTTTTTAATTTTCTTTTCTATTTTATATTTCCTTTTTTATTTCGGTTATTTTTTATTCCCTTTATTTTTCATTTGCTCTCCCGGTGCTCCCCAGTAACACCCAGTGCTCCCCAACAACCCTCAGTAACACCCAGTGCTCCCCAGTGCACCCCAGTAACACCCAGTGCTCCTCAACAACCCCCAGTAACACCCAGTGCTCCCCAGGAAACACCCAGTGCTCCCCAACAACCCCCAGTAACACCCAGTGCTCCCCAAAAATTGACCCCAAACCGACCCAAATCACCCCAAAAGCTGACCCAAAACTGACCCCAAAACCTGACCCAAATCTTCCCAAAAGCTGACCCAAAACTGACCCCAATCACCCCAAAAGCTGACCCAAAAGTGACCCAAATCACCCCAAACAATGACCCCAAACTGACCCCAAAAACTGACTCAAATCATCCCAAAAACTGACCCAAAACTCTGCATTTATTTGGCATCATTTCCTCTCAAAAACAACACCTCCGATTTAGTTGATTGCTAAAGCCATCATTTTAAAATCATCTCAGGAATCAAAAGGGACTGGAAAACACACACAAATCATTCCTGCACCCACCAAATCATTAGGAATTGGAACCCGATTCCCTCATCTCTCTCCTTGTTCTTCTTGCCTGGAAAACCTGATGATGCCCGCTGGCTATTTTTAGGCTGCTTTTCTTCCACAGCTCCTTTCTCCCGGCTGAAACCTCCTGGCACATTCAGGGCTTATCTGGAGGGAAGCCCCTCTGAAGTATTTCCTCTCGTGGCAATTCTGTGGGATGAAGAAGTAAAAAAAGCACGTCAAGAGCTCCTTCTACCCCCTTCCTTCGCAAACACCCTCCCAGTTTGTCCTTGGCAGCTCCATCCCCCCGGCACCCGCACCCGACGCTTCGGCTCCGCTGGGAAAGGGACAGCAAGTGCACAAGCAAGTTCAGTGCTGGGCAGGGGCTCCCTGGGGAACGGCACTTCAGTGCTTTAGTCCGTGGCCTTTCCTGCTGCCCTCCCTCCTGGAGGCAGAGGATGACCCGGCCCTTGTTTCTCCCACGCTCGCAGACCCAGGTCCTGCTCCTTTGGCCCCACTTTTCTTAGCAGACCCGGCATCATTTCCCAGGGTCCCCAGGAAACTTCTGCACTTGACCCATTGCTAAGTGCAGAGCACAGGGCAAGGGAAGGACATATTTCTCGGCACCCACCCCCTGGAATTTTCCTTCTCTGCAGCACGCTCCCGTTCCCGCTGTCTCTGGAGGTGCCCGCACGAGTCCTCCTTCTCCCAGCACCTCAGAGAATGTCCTTTTCACCCAGGTCCTGCTTACCGTCGTCCAACAAAACACGCTGACAACATTTTTCAGGATGCCAGTGGAGAGATATTAGAGCACACTGCACAGGGAAACTGAGCCTGCCCCATCCCTGCAAGTGTTCCAGGCCAGGCTGGACGGGACTGGGAGCATCCAACCGGGGACAGTGGAAGGTGTCCCTGCCCACGGAAGACAGGCTGGCTTTTGAAGGTCCCCTTCAAACCAAATCGCTCTGGGATTCCCCTCCAAAATCACTACCAAAGGGACACAGCAATCAAAGCAGAGGGACTGCACTCCCAGCTTTTCTTACCTGCAGGCACACACACAGCACAGCAGCTTGCTAAAGGTAAGGTTTCTATCTGCACAGAAACCCAGCAATGAACACCTGCTCTAAGGGGACAGAAAGCTGCTTGTGGATCCCAGACACAGGACAGACTCCATCAGCACCTACTCGCCTCATCTAAGGAACAGTGCAGCCAACAGCAGAGCTTTCTCATATTCTGATCTGACTGTTTCGCCTTTTCTAAAGTATTTCATTATTTCTAGTAGGTCCACTGCTTTAGCTACACAGCGGGGTTTCTTCCAAACCTGTGACTGACACAGGAAGAGCTAAGTGTGACCAACCCCACAGGAACTAAAGCCCCGCTCCTCTAACATGGAGCTGCTTTCACATTTCTGCTGTGAGGACAAAGAAGCACTGTACTACTTCACAAGGCAAACTCTTCAGAAAACTTCTGCAGTAAACTTTATCTTCCTGGGGAGGTACCTGCCAGTGTGCTGCCCTGCACACACACGCTGCCCATGTCCTTCCACAAGTGTTCCAGCTGCTCTCTCTTTTGTTTATTTTGAGCTTTCTCCCGTAGACAAAGATTTACCTGTGGATTCTGAGAACATTTAAAACATCAGGAGAAGAGAAACCTCACCCAAACCCAGCAGCCTGTCCCCCAGTCAGAGAGCAGAAGTCACTACGCAGGTCTTACATTTCAACTCAGGTTACACAGAACTTCGGACTAAGCGTGGAAAGCAACCTCCAGTCAGGTGGGATTCTAGGACGTTTTCAGCAGCGCCGGGAAGCCAAACTCTGTGTAGCTGTGCCTGCAGAGAACTGTCCTTTGGACAGCCAGAACTCAAGGTGAGCAGAGCTACTGATTTTGGCACTGCGATTCAGTCTTTCTTACTAAGTCAAACTAGTACTCTTCACTGGTGCAGGAAGATACAGGGATAGTCTCAACAAATCCCTTTGGAAATTTATTTTTAAGAACTCTCTGTCCATCTGAATGGAAGACACAATCTTATTTCCCAATCATTTTCACACAATTAGCTCAAATATTAGCACTAAACCAGTGAGCAACATCTGTTTTACAAAATCTTTAGTTTTGTAAAGATATGCTCCACCACATCTAGGAAAAAAAAGGCAAATGGTGGACTCCTTCAGGACAGGAGTTTTCCCACAGTGAGTACGACTAGTAAATGAAATGTTAGACCCTCTCAACATAAAGGCAATTGTGTGCCTAAAAGCGACCCAAGATACACTGTTCAGGTGTAAAACAGCTAAAAACACTTACCAGTGTTTTTCTCAGGCGCTCGTATTCTGGCCGATACTCTCTGAAAAGGTGAATAAAGGGAGTGCATTCAGTCTGAAAAACACATGATTTGTATTGCATAAGGATCATCCTGGAGGCTTCTTTTTACTCACAAAAAAAAGTTTTCTCTAGGCTTTCATGTTTGAGAGACATTTCAGAAAGACAGTACTTTTTTCCCCAGATTTGGATTCTGAAACCAATGGATGCAAAATCAATGAACATACTTCATTAAAACAGCAACAATTCAAAACTTGGTATGGAACTACAAGAAAAAAATTACTTCACAGACTTGCTGGCACAGATAGCTTTTACTTTTTCACGGAACAGCACAAAAAATCATCCCTGAATAGTTCCTTTTTACTGCTGCTTTTTATGCTGATACTGGACACCCTAAGCTACCTTGGCTATGGCAACTGTACACTCCTTCAAATCAAAGGAGCAGACTCATGAATCAGGACCTTCAGGAAGAGGTCACTGGGTCGCGGACCAGAAGTTATCCCCTTACCTCTCCTACTCATCTACAGCTTTAGAAAGCTGGGTAAAAATCTCCCCCAGTCCTGTGCCAAACACTGCAGAAACACCAACCACCTGGAAAAGAGAACACACCAGAACTAGAGAGTAACTGAGCCAGATTTTTAATACAGAAAAAAAACCAAAATAAAAACAAACAAACAAACAATCCCCCACAACGACAACAAAAAAAATCAACACCACCGAAAAACCCAACAACAACGAACTACTAATCTAAACCTAACAACACCCATTTAATCAGCACAGTGGCCTAAGAGTGGGCAGTAACACTTCTGCTTCTGTCCAGCCCGCTTTCAAACTCTTCCTCCACTTGCTGTTCATGTTTGTTACTTCTGCTTTTTGGTTGTCGGTGATTTTGTGTTTGGTGAGTTGTTGGGGTATTTTGGGGGGTGTTTCTTTGGGGAAGGAGGTTTGTTTGGTACTTTGTAACACTGTAGGGCAATTCAAAAGAAAGGTCAAGTCTTTCTGCTGTTTACTTCTTTATTGTTAATAACCCAAGTTCTCATTCTGCATCTAGGGTTATAAGTGGTTAGCAAGTATCAGTGTACTAGAATTAAAGTGCAAAAGAGACAACAAGAACTGACCTTTTGGCTCTGAAATAGTCTAATACTTTTTATTTAGCCAAAGCACATTTAAAAGGTCCCCAGAACAGCAAGAGAGGGAGAATTTAATCAGTTGCTATGACAATACATTCAAAATGCACATCTACTTTCTAATTTCAGCTTGTCTCTCGTTACACTTCTGGCCATTTGTTCTGCTTGTATTAAATCAATTCTCTAAAAATACCTTGAATTAAGACTATTACCAGCCAGAATCCTACATCCTCTAACGAAAATTCTCCCTCTTTTTCATAGGCAAGACAGTCTCAACTACTGACTTCCAAATGGAAGACCTTTCCCAACACAGCCTTGCATTTGATCATTAATACAGTAAATATGCAGACAGCTCTCCAAAGGATTTTAAGCATTAAGGCCAGGCGCTGTGCCAATATATATCAATATTTATACTTTCCCTGCACTTCAGTACAAGCTGCCTTTTACTCCGTAATCCTCCTCATATGACCTGCTCTCCATCCAGTGCTCCAACAGTCCTGACAGGCAGATAAACATGACCTGATCAGCAAATAAGGAACAGGAAGTATGTTAGTTCTGTATATGGGACCACTACAATCCCTTTTGAAATTCTGTATATTGTTCCACACAGGACACTTACAATAGTTTTGGTTTGGCTCTGTTATCATTATCTACATGAATGGAATCATTTCGTTCCTGTAATATCCACACAGCCAAGAAGGCTTGCTTTTTCTTTAGTAAAAGCTGATGACAAACACAATCAGCTAAAACCTTTAGCACAGACTATGGGATCATTAACAGCCTCCAGTGTATACTGTTGTCAGAGAAACAATTAATTTGTCCTCTCAAAACCTGGTTGAGTGGAATAACAATCTTCTTCTTGCACAAGCAAATATAAAGGGTTTTTTTGTTCATTTATTTGCTTTTGAGATTCTTTCCCTTCTTCCTATGTAGTACATTGCCCAACTGTACTTGACACTTTCAGAACAAGGAAAATTACCTCAGGTGGGAAATGCTGCAGCAAAGAACACTGCCTCTTACCAGCCTATCTGAGCTTTCATCTTGTGATTAATCACAGTTCAATATTAAATTATTCAGGCTGCCATTCAGTGTGACAAGCTGCAGTGTAACAAGCTGCAGTGTGACCTCAACACAGGTCATCAACAGATTACAGTTCAAAAGGGCAGTGCCAAGCCCCTTTAGAGAAGGACAGAATGGTGGGGGTTGGACAATACCTCTGGAGATCATCTAGTCCAGTCTCTCCTGCTCAAAAAGCGGGATTAGGCAGAAGAGGTTGCTCACAACTTTGCCTGAGCAAAAGTGTTTTAAGCATCTCCAGGCATGGAGACTCCACAATTTCTCTGGACCAGTCCAGAGGAGAACTTCTTAAGTTATTGTTTTCAGTGGGAAGGTAGGGACAGAAACAAGCGATCCCAAAACTTCAAACCCATCCCCACAGCGGTCCAGAGCAGCTTGAGACCAGGCTCCTGCCTTCCCAGGGCCAGGCTCTTCTCTCTGCGAGGCACCCACCAGCCGGGCGCTGCCCTGCCCGGCGGCCCCGAGCGCCTCAGGTGCCGGCCCGGCCAACGCCTCGCCCTGCACGGGCGCCGCTTCCAAAATCACTACCCAAGAGACACAGCAATCAAAGCAGAGGGACTGCACTCCCAGCTTTTCTTACCTGCAGGCACACACAGCACAGCACGTTGGACATAAAAGCCACAGGGTTAGTCCTGCCAGAGGCGGCCGGCACACCCACGGCGACCGAAGGGAAAGAGGGAGCCTGGGAACACGGAGTAAAAGACACCTTAATTAGGACTACACTGAGCACTAGCCAGGTCATTCCCACAGACAGCTTCACCGTCCAGTCACACAAAAAGCACTGACCTACCAGGGCCTCAGTTAGGATGGCTCCTGACGCTGACACCTCCGTTTGCCCCGGGGGATCAAGAAGAACATCCCTGGGAAGAAGTCACCCCCAACAGCAAAAAGGCAAAATTAGTGAAGCACGGGGTCCTCTTCTGACTAGATTGCCACCAGCATTCCATAGCAAATGCCACGACTATTCTGTTACAGACGAGAAAACCCTGTTCTCCCAAACAAACAGCAAGGAGATTTATGGGCACGCCTGGAAATTTCCTGTGAGGAACTTTTTGTAACTAAGTAGCAGGTGCTGTCTTGAGTTGAAGGCATCAATTTGACAGACACTTAGTACAGCAGACTCTTCAGCAGAGCAATTAATTGCTGCCTATTTGAACAGCAGGGGAGAGAAAATGACAGTCGAAGGGAAGACGAGAAAAGCAGAACTGGAATCAGCAGCCTTTTCTTCCATCTCTCCCGAGAAAGCCTAGTTTGTCTGTTCTAATAATTCTATGCCCTTTTCTACAGGAAACTTAGACCAAGGCTGAAAAAACAACTAGAAAACACGGAGAGAAGCTTTTTAGAATTCCACGTGATTTTCCCAAACCGATCCCAGAAAAGCAGAACTCGGTAGAATGTACTCACCTCGAGGCCTTTGGTCTTTTTTTCCATAAGCTTCGTCACCTGATTGAAAAAGCAGAGTAGACTCGGTATTTAGGCTCACAACAGGAAAACTTCCCCTTTGTTTCCTAAAAGAAACTACATTAATCTGCACAGCTGCAGGCGCGTCTCCAGCTGTTAAAGCCTTTCAGCTTTCCAGAGGGTGAGAATGCCCTGCTAGGGAAGGCTGAAAAATGCTCGGAGCCTGCACAGGTCAAAGAGCCCCTTGATTTTGTCCGTGTTCCAGTCCCTGGCTAAAGAAAGGGCAGAAGAAGCGCAGCTGTTGCTTGCCTTTTCCCTCAGAGGTTTTGCCAGGCGCCGGGCCAGCCCGGGCACTGCGGGGGAAGGCCGGCAGCGCCCAAAGCCCGCCGCTTTCCCGGGGGCGTCGCTTGCGAGAGCGCCCCCGAGCGCCGGGCCCCGCCTCACAGTCGCCGCCTGGCGGACACGGCCGGGAGCGGCGCTGCAGCCGCGCGCGGCGCTGCAGCCGCGCGCCCCCCCCACCCCTTGGCGAGACCCGCGGCGCCTTTCGCGAGTACGGGCCTTTGTTCCCTAAAACCTGCCCTTCCCTAGGAAAAGCTGAGCAGTTCACAGAGTTGCTGTTTCCAGCCCAGCTTCCCAAAGGATTTCTCTCTCCCGGCAGCACACACAGGGGCCCCGAGGCAGCGCAGACCCTCCCCGCGGGGGAGGGGGGGGCGCAATGCCAGGGCACATCCGAACCCGGCCCTGCGGCGGCACGCAGGTGCAAGTTTCTCCGCAGAGGCGAGAAACTTGCCTGTCGCTTCCCCTGCCTGCAGTCGCCGATGGCCGCGGGAGAGGCAGAAGAGCGGCCGCGCCCCCCCGCCGCGTCCCCCACCGCGCCCAGGTTACCCCGGGGACGATCTCCGTCGCATCTGCCGCCGTGGGTCGCTTCCAGGGGGGGAAGGCGGCGGCGCAACCCCGACAGCATCTCCAGGCCACGGCGGGACCGAGCGGGGCGGGGGCGGGAGCGGGAGCGGGAGCGGGAGCGGGAGCGGGGCGGGGGGCGGTGCCGAGACGGGGGCTGCGCGCGCCGGTGCCTGCCGCCGCCCACGAACCTGCCGCCTGCGCCCGGCGCCGCGGAGCGCCCCGCCCTGTCCCCACAGCGGGAAGCGGCGCGGGGAGACGGCGCTGCGGGCGCGGGGCGGGGGTCCGGGTGGCGGCGGAGGTCAGGCAACAGGATAAACGCCTCTCTGAAGCGAGGGGGGGGGGGGGGGGGGGGGGCGCTCTCGCCGCCATCTTTAGTGTGGTCGTTCCGGTCCTGGCGGCGCCATCTTTACTGTGGGCTGGCGGACTTCCGGGCCGGGGCCGCCATCTTTAGTGTGGTCGTTCCGGTCCTGGCGGCGCCATCTTTACTGTGGGCTGGCGGACTTCCGGGCCGGGGCCGCCATCTTTAGTGTGGTCGTTCCGGTCCTGGCGGCGCCATCTTTACTGTGGGCTTGGCGGACTTCCTCGCCGGGGCTTGGAGGACTTCCGGTCGCTCTCTACTTCCGGTGACCGAGTTTACCCAAATTAGCGTCCCTCCTCGCTAATTTCTGCGCTTTCACCCCAAAAAATCTTCATGTTATTCCCCCCACACGCACCCCGGGAGAGACGGGAGACCGCCAGTCCCGCCCTGCCGCCGGAACCGGCCCTTAACTCGAGCAGGGAGCGCTGCACCGGCACCAGAGCCACCGCGCATGCGTCGCCGTTCCCTCTCCTGGCTGCCCTCAGTTACCACGTGATCGCCGGCGTCTTGCCAACGACTGCGCACGCGCCGGCGTCGCCACCTTGGCTCCCCCCTTCCACCCCGCCGCCCGACCGCCCGGCTTCGCTTTCTTACTGCGGCTCCCCCTCCGCTTTTTCGGCTCCCTGGGGTTCCCTCACCCACATTTTGGGGTCCCCTTCTCACATTCGAGGGGTGATGACCCCGCAATTTACGGTTCGGGGGGGGGGGGGAGGAGAGGAAACGGGGTGCCCAAGAAGGGGTTGTTTTTTTTTTTTTTTTCTCTTTTATTTCATTTTCATTTTATTTCCTTTTTAGTTTTTTTGCCTTTTTTTTTTTTAATTTTCTTTTCTATTTTATATTTCCTTTTTTATTTCGGTTATTTTTTATTCCCTTTATTTTTCATTTGCTCTCCCGGTGCTCCCCAGTAACACCCAGTGCTCCCCAACAACCCTCAGTAACACCCAGTGCTCCCCAGTGCACCCCAGTAACACCCAGTGCTCCTCAACAACCCCCAGTAACACCCAGTGCTCCCCAGGAAACACCCAGTGCTCCCCAACAACCCCCAGTAACACCCAGTGCTCCCCAAAAATTGACCCCAAACCGACCCAAATCACCCCAAAAGCTGACCCAAAACTGACCCCAAAACCTGACCCAAATCTTCCCAAAAGCTGACCCAAAACTGACCCCAATCACCCCAAAAGCTGACCCAAAAGTGACCCAAATCACCCCAAACAATGACCCCAAACTGACCCCAAAAACTGACTCAAATCATCCCAAAAACTGACCCAAAACTCTGCATTTATTTGGCATCATTTCCTCTCAAAAACAACACCTCCGATTTAGTTGATTGCTAAAGCCATCATTTTAAAATCATCTCAGGAATCAAAAGGGACTGGAAAACACACACAAATCATTCCTGCACCCACCAAATCATTAGGAATTGGAACCCGATTCCCTCATCTCTCTCCTTGTTCTTCTTGCCTGGAAAACCTGATGATGCCCGCTGGCTATTTTTAGGCTGCTTTTCTTCCACAGCTCCTTTCTCCCGGCTGAAACCTCCTGGCACATTCAGGGCTTATCTGGAGGGAAGCCCCTCTGAAGTATTTCCTCTCGTGGCAATTCTGTGGGATGAAGAAGTAAAAAAAGCACGTCAAGAGCTCCTTCTACCCCCTTCCTTCGCAAACACCCTCCCAGTTTGTCCTTGGCAGCTCCATCCCCCCGGCACCCGCACCCGACGCTTCGGCTCCGCTGGGAAAGGGACAGCAAGTGCACAAGCAAGTTCAGTGCTGGGCAGGGGCTCCCTGGGGAACGGCACTTCAGTGCTTTAGTCCGTGGCCTTTCCTGCTGCCCTCCCTCCTGGAGGCAGAGGATGACCCGGCCCTTGTTTCTCCCACGCTCGCAGACCCAGGTCCTGCTCCTTTGGCCCCACTTTTCTTAGCAGACCCGGCATCATTTCCCAGGGTCCCCAGGAAACTTCTGCACTTGACCCATTGCTAAGTGCAGAGCACAGGGCAAGGGAAGGACATATTTCTCGGCACCCACCCCCTGGAATTTTCCTTCTCTGCAGCACGCTCCCGTTCCCGCTGTCTCTGGAGGTGCCCGCACGAGTCCTCCTTCTCCCAGCACCTCAGAGAATGTCCTTTTCACCCAGGTCCTGCTTACCGTCGTCCAACAAAACACGCTGACAACATTTTTCAGGATGCCAGTGGAGAGATATTAGAGCACACTGCACAGGGAAACTGAGCCTGCCCCATCCCTGCAAGTGTTCCAGGCCAGGCTGGACGGGACTGGGAGCATCCAACCGGGGACAGTGGAAGGTGTCCCTGCCCACGGAAGACAGGCTGGCTTTTGAAGGTCCCCTTCAAACCAAATCGCTCTGGGATTCCCCTCCAAAATCACTACCAAAGGGACACAGCAATCAAAGCAGAGGGACTGCACTCCCAGCTTTTCTTACCTGCAGGCACACACACAGCACAGCAGCTTGCTAAAGGTAAGGTTTCTATCTGCACAGAAACCCAGCAATGAACACCTGCTCTAAGGGGACAGAAAGCTGCTTGTGGATCCCAGACACAGGACAGACTCCATCAGCACCTACTCGCCTCATCTAAGGAACAGTGCAGCCAACAGCAGAGCTTTCTCATATTCTGATCTGACTGTTTCGCCTTTTCTAAAGTATTTCATTATTTCTAGTAGGTCCACTGCTTTAGCTACACAGCGGGGTTTCTTCCAAACCTGTGACTGACACAGGAAGAGCTAAGTGTGACCAACCCCACAGGAACTAAAGCCCCGCTCCTCTAACATGGAGCTGCTTTCACATTTCTGCTGTGAGGACAAAGAAGCACTGTACTACTTCACAAGGCAAACTCTTCAGAAAACTTCTGCAGTAAACTTTATCTTCCTGGGGAGGTACCTGCCAGTGTGCTGCCCTGCACACACACGCTGCCCATGTCCTTCCACAAGTGTTCCAGCTGCTCTCTCTTTTGTTTATTTTGAGCTTTCTCCCGTAGACAAAGATTTACCTGTGGATTCTGAGAACATTTAAAACATCAGGAGAAGAGAAACCTCACCCAAACCCAGCAGCCTGTCCCCCAGTCAGAGAGCAGAAGTCACTACGCAGGTCTTACATTTCAACTCAGGTTACACAGAACTTCGGACTAAGCGTGGAAAGCAACCTCCAGTCAGGTGGGATTCTAGGACGTTTTCAGCAGCGCCGGGAAGCCAAACTCTGTGTAGCTGTGCCTGCAGAGAACTGTCCTTTGGACAGCCAGAACTCAAGGTGAGCAGAGCTACTGATTTTGGCACTGCGATTCAGTCTTTCTTACTAAGTCAAACTAGTACTCTTCACTGGTGCAGGAAGATACAGGGATAGTCTCAACAAATCCCTTTGGAAATTTATTTTTAAGAACTCTCTGTCCATCTGAATGGAAGACACAATCTTATTTCCCAATCATTTTCACACAATTAGCTCAAATATTAGCACTAAACCAGTGAGCAACATCTGTTTTACAAAATCTTTAGTTTTGTAAAGATATGCTCCACCACATCTAGGAAAAAAAAGGCAAATGGTGGACTCCTTCAGGACAGGAGTTTTCCCACAGTGAGTACGACTAGTAAATGAAATGTTAGACCCTCTCAACATAAAGGCAATTGTGTGCCTAAAAGCGACCCAAGATACACTGTTCAGGTGTAAAACAGCTAAAAACACTTACCAGTGTTTTTCTCAGGCGCTCGTATTCTGGCCGATACTCTCTGAAAAGGTGAATAAAGGGAGTGCATTCAGTCTGAAAAACACATGATTTGTATTGCATAAGGATCATCCTGGAGGCTTCTTTTTACTCACAAAAAAAAGTTTTCTCTAGGCTTTCATGTTTGAGAGACATTTCAGAAAGACAGTACTTTTTTCCCCAGATTTGGATTCTGAAACCAATGGATGCAAAATCAATGAACATACTTCATTAAAACAGCAACAATTCAAAACTTGGTATGGAACTACAAGAAAAAAATTACTTCACAGACTTGCTGGCACAGATAGCTTTTACTTTTTCACGGAACAGCACAAAAAATCATCCCTGAATAGTTCCTTTTTACTGCTGCTTTTTATGCTGATACTGGACACCCTAAGCTACCTTGGCTATGGCAACTGTACACTCCTTCAAATCAAAGGAGCAGACTCATGAATCAGGACCTTCAGGAAGTGGTCACTGGGTCGCGGACCAGAAGTTATCCCCTTACCTCTCCTACTCATCTACAGCTTTAGAAAGCTGGGTAAAAATCTCCCCCAGTCCTGTGCCAAACACTGCAGAAACACCAACCACCTGGAAAAGAGAACACACCAGAACTAGAGAGTAACTGAGCCAGATTTTTAATACAGAAAAAAAACCAAAATAAAAACAAACAAACAAACAATCCCCCACAACGACAACAAAAAAAATCAACACCACCGAAAAACCCAACAACAACGAACTACTAATCTAAACCTAACAACACCCATTTAATCAGCACAGTGGCCTAAGAGTGGGCAGTAACACTTCTGCTTCTGTCCAGCCCGCTTTCAAACTCTTCCTCCACTTGCTGTTCATGTTTGTTACTTCTGCTTTTTGGTTGTCGGTGATTTTGTGTTTGGTGAGTTGTTGGGGTATTTTGGGGGGTGTTTCTTTGGGGAAGGAGGTTTGTTTGGTACTTTGTAACACTGTAGGGCAATTCAAAAGAAAGGTCAAGTCTTTCTGCTGTTTACTTCTTTATTGTTAATAACCCAAGTTCTCATTCTGCATCTAGGGTTATAAGTGGTTAGCAAGTATCAGTGTACTAGAATTAAAGTGCAAAAGAGACAACAAGAACTGACCTTTTGGCTCTGAAATAGTCTAATACTTTTTATTTAGCCAAAGCACATTTAAAAGGTCCCCAGAACAGCAAGAGAGGGAGAATTTAATCAGTTGCTATGACAATACATTCAAAATGCACATCTACTTTCTAATTTCAACTTGTCTCTCGTTACACTTCTGGCCATTTGTTCTGCTTGTATTAAATCAATTCTCTAAAAATACCTTGAATTAAGACTATTACCAGCCAGAATCCTACATCCTCTAACGAAAATTCTCCCTCTTTTTCATAGGCAAGACAGTCTCAACTACTGACTTCCAAATGGAAGACCTTTCCCAACACAGCCTTGCATTTGATCATTAATACAGTAAATATGCAGACAGCTCTCCAAAGGATTTTAAGCATTAAGGCCAGGCGCTGTGCCAATATATATCAATATTTATACTTTCCCTGCACTTCAGTACAAGCTGCCTTTTACTCCGTAATCCTCCTCATATGACCTGCTCTCCATCCAGTGCTCCAACAGTCCTGACAGGCAGATAAACATGACCTGATCAGCAAATAAGGAACAGGAAGTATGTTAGTTCTGTATATGGGACCACTACAATCCCTTTTGAAATTCTGTATATTGTTCCACACAGGACACTTACAATAGTTTTGGTTTGGCTCTGTTATCATTATCTACATGAATGGAATCATTTCGTTCCTGTAATATCCACACAGCCAAGAAGGCTTGCTTTTTCTTTAGTAAAAGCTGATGACAAACACAATCAGCTAAAACCTTTAGCACAGACTATGGGATCATTAACAGCCTCCAGTGTATACTGTTGTCAGAGAAACAATTAATTTGTCCTCTCAAAACCTGGTTGAGTGGAATAACAATCTTCTTCTTGCACAAGCAAATATAAAGGGTTTTTTTGTTCATTTATTTGCTTTTGAGATTCTTTCCCTTCTTCCTACGTAGTACATTGCCCAACTGTACTTGACACTTTCAGAACAAGGAAAATTACCTCAGGTGGGAAATGCTGCAGCAAAGAACACTGCCTCTTACCAGCCTATCTGAGCTTTCATCTTGTGATTAATCACAGTTCAATATTAAATTATTCAGGCTGCCATTCAGTGTGACAAGCTGCAGTGTAACAAGCTGCAGTGTGACCTCAACACAGGTCATCAACAGATTACAGTTCAAAAGGGCAGTGCCAAGCCCCTTTACAGAAGGACAGAATGGTGGGGGTTGGACAATACCTCTGGAGATCATCTAGTCCAGTCTCTCCTGCTCAAAAAGCGGGATTAGGCAGAAGAGGTTGCTCACAACTTTGCCTGAGCAAAAGTGTTTTAAGCATCTCCAGGCATGGAGACTCCACAATTTCTCTGGACCAGTCCAGAGGAGAACTTCTTAAGTTATTGTTTTCAGTGGGAAGGTAGGAACAGAAACAAGCGATCCCAAAACTTCAAACTCATCCCCACAGCGGTCCAGAGCAGCTTGAGACCAGGCTCCTGCCTTCCCAGGGCCAGGCTCTTCTCTCTGCGAGGCACCCACCAGCCGGGCGCTGCCCTGCCCGGCGGCCCCGAGCGCCTCAGGCGCCGGCCCGGCCAACGCCTCGCCCTGCACGGGCGCCGCTTCCAAAATCACTACCCAAGAGACACAGCAATCAAAGCAGAGGGACTGCACTCCCAGCTTTTCTTACCTGCAGGCACACACAGCACAGCACGTTGGACATAAAAGCCACAGGGTTAGTCCTGCCAGAGGCGGCCGGCACACCCACGGCGACCGAAGGGAAAGAGGGAGCCTGGGAACACGGAGTAAAAGACACCTTAATTAGGACTACACTGAGCACTAGCCAGGTCATTTCCCACAGACAGCTTCACCGTCCAGTCACACAAAAAGCACTGACCTACCAGGGCCTCAGTTAGGATGGCTCCTGACGCTGACACCTCCGTTTGCCCCGGGGGATCAAGAAGAACATCCCTGGGAAGAAGTCACCCCCAACAGCAAAAAGGCAAAATTAGTGAAGCACGGGGTCCTCTTCTGACTAGATTGCCACCAGCATTCCATAGCAAATGCCACGACTATTCTGTTACAGACGAGAAAACCCTGTTCTCCCAAACAAACAGCAAGGAGATTTATGGGCACGCCTGGAAATTTCCTGTGAGGAACTTTTTGTAACTAAGTAGCAGGTGCTGTCTTGAGTTGAAGGCATCAATTTGACAGACACTTAGTACAGCAGACTCTTCAGCAGAGCAATTAATTGCTGCCTATTTGAACAGCAGGGGAGAGAAAATGACAGTCGAAGGGAAGACGAGAAAAGCAGAACTGGAATCAGCAGCCTTTTCTTCCATCTCTCCCGAGAAAGCCTAGTTTGTCTGTTCTAATAATTCTATGCCCTTTTCTACAGGAAACTTAGACCAAGGCTGAAAAAACAACTAGAAAACACGGAGAGAAGCTTTTTAGAATTCCACGTGATTTTCCCAAACCGATCCCAGAAAAGCAGAACTCGGTAGAATGTACTCACCTCGAGGCCTTTGGTCTTTTTTTCCATAAGCTTCGTCACCTGATTGAAAAAGCAGAGTAGACTCGGTATTTAGGCTCACAACAGGAAAACTTCCCCTTTGTTTCCTAAAAGAAACTACATTAATCTGCACAGCTGCAGGCGCGTCTCCAGCTGTTAAAGCCTTTCAGCTTTCCAGAGGGTGAGAATGCCCTGCTAGGGAAGGCTGAAAAATGCTCGGAGCCTGCACAGGTCAAAGAGCCCCTTGATTTTGTCCGTGTTCCAGTCCCTGGCTAAAGAAAGGGCAGAAGAAGCGCAGCTGTTGCTTGCCTTTTCCCTCAGAGGTTTTGCCAGGCGCCGGGCCAGCCCGGGCACTGCGGGGGAAGGCCGGCAGCGCCCAAAGCCCGCCGCTTTCCCGGGGGCGTCGCTTGCGAGAGCGCCCCCGAGCGCCGGGCCCCGCCTCACAGTCGCCGCCTGGCGGACACGGCCGGGAGCGGCGCTGCAGCCGCGCGCGGCGCTGCAGCCGCGCGCCCCCCCCACCCCTTGGCGAGACCCGCGGCGCCTTTCGCGAGTACGGGCCTTTGTTCCCTAAAACCTGCCCTTGCCTAGGAAAAGCTGAGCAGTTCACAGAGTTGCTGTTTCCAGCCCAGCTTCCCAAAGGATTTCTCTCTCCCGGCAGCACACACAGGGGCCCCGAGGCAGCGCAGACCCTCCCCGCGGGGGAGGGGGGGGCGCAATGCCAGGGCACATCCGAACCCGGCCCTGCGGCGGCACGCAGGTGCAAGTTTCTCCGCAGAGGCGAGAAACTTGCCTGTCGCTTCCCCTGCCTGCAGTCGCCGATGGCCGCGGGAGAGGCAGAAGAGCGGCCGCGCCCCCCCGCCGCGTCCCCCACCGCGCCCAGGTTACCCCGGGGACGATCTCCGTCGCATCTGCCGCCGTGGGTCGCTTCCAGGGGGGGAAGGCGGCGGCGCAACCCCGACAGCATCTCCAGGCCACGGCGGGACCGAGCGGGGCGGGGGCGGGAGCGGGAGCGGGAGCGGGAGCGGGGCGGGGGGCGGTGCCGAGACGGGGGCTGCGCGCGCCGGTGCCTGCCGCCGCCCACGAACCTGCCGCCTGCGCCCGGCGCCGCGGAGCGCCCCGCCCTGTCCCCACAGCGGGAAGCGGCGCGGGGAGACGGCGCTGCGGGCGCGGGGCGGGGGTCCGGGTGGCGGCGGAGGTCAGGCAACAGGATAAACGCCTCTCTGAAGCGAGGGGGGGGGGGGGGGGGGGGGGCGCTCTCGCCGCCATCTTTAGTGTGGTCGTTCCGGTCCTGGCGGCGCCATCTTTACTGTGGGCTGGCGGACTTCCGGGCCGGGGCCGCCATCTTTAGTGTGGTCGTTCCGGTCCTGGCGGCGCCATCTTTACTGTGGGCTGGCGGACTTTCGGGCCGGGGCCGCCATCTTTAGTGTGGTCGTTCCGGTCCTGGCGGCGCCATCTTTACTGTGGGCTTGGCGGACTTCCGCGCCGGGGCCTTGGAGGACTTCCGGTCGCTCTCTACTTCCGGTGACCGAGTTTACCCAAATTAGCGTCCCTCCTCGCTAATTTCTGCGCTTTCACCCCAAAAAATCTTCATGTTATTCCCCCCACACGCACCCCGGGAGAGACGGGAGACCGCCAGTCCCGCCCTGCCGCCGGAACCGGCCCTTAGCTCGAGCAGGGAGCGCTGCACCGGCACCAGAGCCACCGCGCATGCGTCGCCGTTCCCTCTCCTGGCTGCCCTCAGTTACCACGTGATCGCCGGCGTCTTGCCAACGACTGCGCACGCGCCGGCGTCGCCACCTTGGCTCCCCCCTTCCACCCCGCCGCCCGACCGCCCGGCTTCGCTTTCTTACTGCGGCTCCCCCTCCGCTTTTTCGGCTCCCTGGGGTTCCCTCACCCACATTTTGGGGTCCCCTTCTCACATTCGAGGGGTGATGACCCCGCAATTTACGGTTCGGGGGGGGGGGGAGGAGAGGAAACGGGGTGCCCAAGAAGGGGTTGTTTTTTTTTTTTTTTTTCTCTTTTATTTCATTTTCATTTTATTTCCTTTTTAGTTTTTTTGCCTTTTTTTTTTTTTAATTTTCTTTTCTATTTTATATTTCCTTTTTTATTTCGGTTATTTTTTATTCCCTTTATTTTTCATTTGCTCTCCCGGTGCTCCCCAGTAACACCCAGTGCTCCCCAACAACCCTCAGTAACACCCAGTGCTCCCCAGTGCACCCCAGTAACACCCAGTGCTCCTCAACAACCCCCAGTAACACCCAGTGCTCCCCAGGAAACACCCAGTGCTCCCCAACAACCCCCAGTAACACCCAGTGCTCCCCAAAAATTGACCCCAAACCAACCCAAATCACCCCAAAAGCTGACCCAAAACTGACCCCAAAACCTGACCCAAATCTTCCCAAAAGCTGACCCAAAACTGACCCCAATCACCCCAAAAGCTGACCCAAAAGTGACCCAAATCACCCCAAACAATGACCCCAAACTGACCCCAAAAACTGACTCAAATCATCCCAAAAACTGACCCAAAACTCTGCATTTATTTGGCATCATTTCCTCTCAAAAACAACACCTCCGATTTAGTTGATTGCTAAAGCCATCATTTTAAAATCATCTCAGGAATCAAAAGGGACTGGAAAACACACACAAATCATTCCTGCACCCACCAAATCATTAGGAATTGGAACCCGATTCCCTCATCTCTCTCCTTGTTCTTCTTGCCTGGAAAACCTGATGATCCCCACTGGCTATTTTTAGGCTGCTTTTCTTCCACAGCTCCTTTCTCCCGGCTGAAACCTCCTGGCACATTCAGGGCTTATCTGGAGGGAAGCCCCTCTGAAGTATTTCCTCTCGTGGCAATTCTGTGGGATGAAGAAGTAAAAAAAGCACGTCAAGAGCTCCTTCTACCCCCTTCCTTCGCAAACACCCTCCCAGTTTGTCCTTGGCAGCTCCATCCCCCCGGCACCCGCACCCGACGCTTCGGCTCCGCTGGGAAAGGGACAGCAAGTGCACAAGCAAGTTCAGTGCTGGGCAGGGGCTCCCTGGGGAACGGCACTTCAGTGCTTTAGTCCGTGGCCTTTCCTGCTGCCCTCCCTCCTGGAGGCAGAGGATGACCCGGCCCTTGTTTCTCCCACGCTCGCAGACCCAGGTCCTGCTCCTTTGGCCCCACTTTTCTTAGCAGACCCGGCATCATTTCCCAGGGTCCCCAGGAAACTTCTGCACTTGACCCATTGCTAAGTGCAGAGCACAGGGCAAGGGAAGGACATATTTCTCGGCACCCACCCCCTGGAATTTTCCTTCTCTGCAGCACGCTCCCGTTCCCGCTGTCTCTGGAGGTGCCCGCACGAGTCCTCCTTCTCCCAGCACCTCAGAGAATGTCCTTTTCACCCAGGTCCTGCTTACCGTCGTCCAACAAAACACGCTGACAACATTTTTCAGGATGCCAGTGGAGAGATATTAGAGCACACTGCACAGGGAAACTGAGCCTGCCCCATCCCTGCAAGTGTTCCAGGCCAGGCTGGACGGGACTGGGAGCATCCAACCGGGGACAGTGGAAGGTGTCCCTGCCCACGGAAGACAGGCTGGCTTTTGAAGGTCCCCTTCAAACCAAATCGCTCTGGGATTCCCCTCCAAAATCACTACCAAAGGGACACAGCAATCAAAGCAGAGGGACTGCACTCCCAGCTTTTCTTACCTGCAGGCACACACACAGCACAGCAGCTTGCTAAAGGTAAGGTTTCTATCTGCACAGAAACCCAGCAATGAACACCTGCTCTAAGGGGACAGAAAGCTGCTTGTGGATCCCAGACACAGGACAGACTCCATCAGCACCTACTCGCCTCATCTAAGGAACAGTGCAGCCAACAGCAGAGCTTTCTCATATTCTGATCTGACTGTTTCGCCTTTTCTAAAGTATTTCATTATTTCTAGTAGGTCCACTGCTTTAGCTACACAGCGGGGTTTCTTCCAAACCTGTGACTGACACAGGAAGAGCTAAGTGTGACCAACCCCACAGGAACTAAAGCCCCGCTCCTCTAACATGGAGCTGCTTTCACATTTCTGCTGTGAGGACAAAGAAGCACTGTACTACTTCACAAGGCAAACTCTTCAGAAAACTTCTGCAGTAAACTTTATCTTCCTGGGGAGGTACCTGCCAGTGTGCTGCCCTGCACACACACGCTGCCCATGTCCTTCCACAAGTGTTCCAGCTGCTCTCTCTTTTGTTTATTTTGAGCTTTCTCCCGTAGACAAAGATTTAACCTGTGGATTCTGAGAACATTTAAAACATCAGGAGAAGAGAAACCTCACCCAAACCCAGCAGCCTGTCCCCCAGTCAGAGAGCAGAAGTCACTACGCAGGTCTTACATTTCAACTCAGGTTACACAGAACTTCGGACTAAGCGTGGAAAGCAACCTCCAGTCAGGTGGGATTCTAGGACGTTTTCAGCAGCGCCGGGAAGCCAAACTCTGTGTAGCTGTGCCTGCAGAGAACTGTCCTTTGGACAGCCAGAACTCAAGGTGAGCAGAGCTACTGATTTTGGCACTGCGATTCAGTCTTTCTTACTAAGTCAAACTAGTACTCTTCACTGGTGCAGGAAGATACAGGGATAGTCTCAACAAATCCCTTTGGAAATTTATTTTTAAGAACTCTCTGTCCATCTGAATGGAAGACACAATCTTATTTCCCAATCATTTTCACACAATTAGCTCAAATATTAGCACTAAACCAGTGAGCAACATCTGTTTTACAAAATCTTTAGTTTTGTAAAGATATGCTCCACCACATCTAGGAAAAAAAAGGCAAATGGTGGACTCCTTCAGGACAGGAGTTTTCCCACAGTGAGTACGACTAGTAAATGAAATGTTAGACCCTCTCAACATAAAGGCAATTGTGTGCCTAAAAGCGACCCAAGATACACTGTTCAGGTGTAAAACAGCTAAAAACACTTACCAGTGTTTTTCTCAGGCGCTCGTATTCTGGCCGATACTCTCTGAAAAGGTGAATAAAGGGAGTGCATTCAGTCTGAAAAACACATGATTTGTATTGCATAAGGATCATCCTGGAGGCTTCTTTTTACTCACAAAAAAAAGTTTTCTCTAGGCTTTCATGTTTGAGAGACATTTCAGAAAGACAGTACTTTTTTCCCCAGATTTGGATTCTGAAACCAATGGATGCAAAATCAATGAACATACTTCATTAAAACAGCAACAATTCAAAACTTGGTATGGAACACAAGAAAAAAATTACTTCACAGACTTGCTGGCACAGATAGCTTTTACTTTTTCACGGAACAGCACAAAAAATCATCCCTGAATAGTTCCTTTTTACTGCTGCTTTTTATGCTGATACTGGACACCCTAAGCTACCTTGGCTATGGCAACTGTACACTCCTTCAAATCAAAGGAGCAGACTCATGAATCAGGACCTTCAGGAAGTGGTCACTGGGTCGCGGACCAGAAGTTATCCCCTTACCTCTCCTACTCATCTACAGCTTTAGAAAGCTGGGTAAAAATCTCCCCCAGTCCTGTGCCAAACACTGCAGAAACACCAACCACCTGGAAAAGAGAACACACCAGAACTAGAGAGTAACTGAGCCAGATTTTTAATACAGAAAAAAAACCAAAATAAAAACAAACAAACAAACAATCCCCCACAACGACAACAAAAAAAATCAACACCACCGAAAAACCCAACAACAACGAACTACTAATCTAAACCTAACAACACCCATTTAATCAGCACAGTGGCCTAAGAGTGGGCAGTAACACTTCTGCTTCTGTCCAGCCCGCTTTCAAACTCTTCCTCCACTTGCTGTTCATGTTTGTTACTTCTGCTTTTTGGTTGTCGGTGATTTTGTGTTTGGTGAGTTGTTGGGGTATTTTGGGGGGTGTTTCTTTGGGGAAGGAGGTTTGTTTGGTACTTTGTAACACTGTAGGGCAATTCAAAAGAAAGGTCAAGTCTTTCTGCTGTTTACTTCTTTATTGTTAATAACCCAAGTTCTCATTCTGCATCTAGGGTTATAAGTGGTTAGCAAGTATCAGTGTACTAGAATTAAAGTGCAAAAGAGACAACAAGAACTGACCTTTTGGCTCTGAAATAGTCTAATACTTTTTATTTAGCCAAAGCACATTTAAAAGGTCCCCAGAACAGCAAGAGAGGGAGAATTTAATCAGTTGCTATGACAATACATTCAAAATGCACATCTACTTTCTAATTTCAACTTGTCTCTCGTTACACTTCTGGCCATTTGTTCTGCTTGTATTAAATCAATTCTCTAAAAATACCTTGAATTAAGACTATTACCAGCCAGAATCCTACATCCTCTAACGAAAATTCTCCCTCTTTTTCATAGGCAAGACAGTCTCAACTACTGACTTCCAAATGGAAGACCTTTCCCAACACAGCCTTGCATTTGATCATTAATACAGTAAATATGCAGACAGCTCTCCAAAGGATTTTAAGCATTAAGGCCAGGCGCTGTGCCAATATATATCAATATTTATACTTTCCCTGCACTTCAGTACAAGCTGCCTTTTACTCCGTAATCCTCCTCATATGACCTGCTCTCCATCCAGTGCTCCAACAGTCCTGACAGGCAGATAAACATGACCTGATCAGCAAATAAGGAACAGGAAGTATGTTAGTTCTGTATATGGGACCACTACAATCCCTTTTGAAATTCTGTATATTGTTCCACACAGGACACTTACAATAGTTTTGGTTTGGCTCTGTTATCATTATCTACATGAATGGAATCATTTCGTTCCTGTAATATCCACACAGCCAAGAAGGCTTGCTTTTTCTTTAGTAAAAGCTGATGACAAACACAATCAGCTAAAACCTTTAGCACAGACTATGGGATCATTAACAGCCTCCAGTGTATACTGTTGTCAGAGAAACAATTAATTTGTCCTCTCAAAACCTGGTTGAGTGGAATAACAATCTTCTTCTTGCACAAGCAAATATAAAGGGTTTTTTTGTTCATTTATTTGCTTTTGAGATTCTTTCCCTTCTTCCTACGTAGTACATTGCCCAACTGTACTTGACACTTTCAGAACAAGGAAAATTACCTCAGGTGGGAAATGCTGCAGCAAAGAACACTGCCTCTTACCAGCCTATCTGAGCTTTCATCTTGTGATTAATCACAGTTCAATATTAAATTATTCAGGCTGCCATTCAGTGTGACAAGCTGCAGTGTAACAAGCTGCAGTGTGACCTCAACACAGGTCATCAACAGATTACAGTTCAAAAGGGCAGTGCCAAGCCCCTTTACAGAAGGACAGAATGGTGGGGGTTGGACAATACCTCTGGAGATCATCTAGTCCAGTCTCTCCTGCTCAAAAAGCGGGATTAGGCAGAAGAGGTTGCTCACAACTTTGCCTGAGCAAAAGTGTTTTAAGCATCTCCAGGCATGGAGACTCCACAATTTCTCTGGACCAGTCCAGAGGAGAACA
>NW_026990968.1:0-31152 GCF_036250125.1 Pseudopipra pipra
GGAATAATGGCTATGGACATGTGAAGTGAGCTGTAATGTCACCTGTTTCAGCAAAAGCAGAGATAAGCAGAACTAATATACTGTCTTAATTAAGGCAAAGCTTTGGTCTTTGTATTTTAGCACTTTGTTTAAAGCTTAAGTGACTTGTATATTTTAAAATGTTTAACATCTTAAAACATGACATAACATTCAGCTGGAACTCATCTCTTTCAGGGTTATGTCTCTAACAAAACCTCTGCTGTGTGAGTGAGTTGAAAGTCACTTCTTGGCAGCTGCTCTCCTTAAAGCCAGGAAAGGATGTTGATTAGCCAGTGGTTAATATAGCAGAAAACAGTTTTAATAGGATTTCAAAATGCATATTTTAAGTGGGGGTTGAGGGTTTTTTTTCTGGGCTTGAAAGGTAGAGTTTTGGAGGGAGTCATAGTAGAAGACAGAAGTGTGACTATTATTCAGAGGGGCTCTTAATGTATCAGCACATTGTTTCTTCAAAGAAGTCTGGTGGGGAGTGGATGAAGTAGCTGGAACCTGTGGAAGACAAGCCCTTTCCCCCTCACACTGCAAGCTGTAAACTTTTTAAATTATTTTTTTTAAACAACACATCCCAATTCTTTGAGCTGGATGTAAGCTGTTTGTCCACCTTGGGGAGAAACTGAAGATTAACTTCTCCCTGCCCACACAGCTGGCAAGGAGGGTGCTGGCACACTAAAGCATCATTTCTGGTGCAGATGAGCACTGAGGTGTGATTGTTTGGCCTGCAGCTTCCAGAGCTTCCACTAGAGCTGGGTGAGGGCCTGACTGTTGCAGGCTGTGTCCCCCAGCTGACAGTGCCAGTACCCAGGTGGGGTGCCCATGAGCACGGTGTGCTCAGATTCAGCCCCCTCCTCCTGTGGTAGGACACAGGGGGTGCAGGTGTGGCAGGCTGGCTCTAGCCTTTGCTTGGACACCTCTTGTTCCCCCAGCTGCTGTGTCCCCATCTTGAAGCACTCTTGCTCTTTCCTCATGCTGCTGTTCTGCAGTGGGTGCCTTGGCACAGAATCTGTGCTGTGCCACTCATGCCTCCTGTGTAATTCCAGCTGTGCCTCAATGTGCATCCTCCACCTTGGTGTGGGTTGAGTTTTTGCTTTTGTTCACCCCCCATGCCCCTTGTGCAGGTGGCAGAGGCTGTGGGTACCCTGATCATCAGGGCAAGGCTGTCCAGGCAGGCAGGGATGCCCAAGGGGTAGCCTTAAAGCCTGTATGCTTGGTCAGGGGGCTGGGCTGGGTCCAGTTTGCACTGTTTTTAGAGATGGGATGCTGCAGTATGAGGGCTTTGTGTTGCACTGGAGGTTGAGTTGTGGGATCTGAAATGCCCAGAATGTCAGTGGGTTTTACTCTTGGGGTAGACGGCTAGGAAGGATATGCCAGGCATGTCCAGTCATACACAATACATTGATTTACTGACAGGTTGCATAAGAGTGATGAGATAATGCAGGCTCAAATCCTTTAACATCTCTTAAAAAGTTCCTGTATTGCTGCAATGAAAAGATAACTTAGAGTGTAGGAGTGGTGATTATGCAAATAAACTTCTAATTGTGATTTTAAGAAGCAACTCACTTGACTGTAGTTTTCCTGGATATAGGGACTGAAATCTTTCCAGTTGTGTGGCAGTTTTTTTGGTGCCAAGCTGAGGTTTGAGATAAAATGCTAAACAGAACTTAAAGCTGGAAAGGCTAATCAATATTTCATGTTAGTATTAAATATACATGAAATATTGTGGTTGCCTTCTCAATGATGGAACTGTGGGAGCAGAATAGTGGTGGCTTTTGAAGGGCTGGAGCTGTTCTGAGGCCAAAAGGGGTCTGTCTGTGTAAATTTTGGATGTTCTTACTTCCAGCTAAAGCAGATGTAGGGAGGGAGGCTGTGTCTGGAGGCTGCTATTTAAATCAGAAAAGAAGCAGTCAGGACAAATCTGAGCTGTCAGGCTCTGTCATGGCTCCCCTTCAGTCAGGGTTGTGATGAGGCCTTTTTTAACAGAATAATACTTCCATATATACATGAGGTAAAAATCTTGTAATACAATAAATATCCCTTCTTCCAAGTTTTCCATAATGTGTTGATTTTTCTTTCAGAGGGACAGTCTGTCGCTAGAACCCAGTATAACAACATGGGATTTTAAGGAACTCTTTATTGCGGTAATTGTACTGCAAGAACAGAGCTCCTTCTCTCTTCATTAGTCAGTAAAATGAAGAAGAATCTGAAGGCTGAGCAGCTTTTTATACAAGGCTACCACAAAGCCATCCTCAAAATGTCTGGTGCTGCTGTTGCTTTCACCTGCTGAAGCAAGGTGGGCTTAGCAGGCTCGATTCTTGTAAGGACAATTCACGTGGCTCGTGGCAGAGCAAGCACCTGTGCCATTCTCCACTTACACAACCTAGAGTTCATGCTTCTCCCCTGCCCCTCCATGGATCTTCTCCACAGGCTGTGGTCCTTCAGGGAGAAGTCTGCTCCACCACGGTCTTGCTGGGGGCTGCAGGGGCACCTGGAGCTCCTCCTCCACCTCTGACCTGGATGATCGTTTCTCACACATTGTCCCCCCCACTCTGCAGTTTTTCCCCCTCTGTCTGTTGTTACCACCAGTGCCAGTGAGGGGCTCAGCTGTGCCCCGTGGTGGGGTTGTCCTGGAACTGGTTGGAATTCACTGTGTCGGGCACGGGGCAGCCCCAACCTCTCCTCACAGAGATTCCCAACGCATGTGCACAGGCACCTCATACACCAAGTGTGTGAGCATCTTTCAAACTGCCCCACCACCCTTGCCTGCAGCAGTTGGGTGGTTGGATATCCTGGGATACAGAGGAAAGGCTGGAGGTGCTGTGGTAGGTGAGGGGGAATGGCTGGTGATGGAGGAGCTGCCATGGCCATGGGGCACCGGGCAGGAGCTGGCCTGGGGTGCAGCTGGAGCCCAGCTGGTGGGAGAGGCACTCCATGAGGGCACATGGCTGTGCAGCAGGGGCCTGGGTCCCTGTGGAAGAGGAGGCTTCCATTACTGCACTCCCATAAACATGGGGAATTAATATTGTCCTCTGCTTTCACAAACTGAAGAGCAAGAATTTAAGCTTGGTGTTTGCCTTAACTGCAGCTATCATTAAGTGAATTAAACTAAGAGTTAGATACATAATTGGTATTTCTGTTACCACAAAGTACAACCATTCTCTTTTCAAATACATTAAACAATAAGAGACTGCTTTATACCAGCTAAAGCTTCATAATACTTTTATGTGTTATTGGAAGCATAATTCACAAGCAGAGTGTTATTAAAACCTTACCAGATTCCAGTTTAAATCTTTGTACAGTGATTTAGCGCTCTTCTCGTTTCTTTATGTGACATTTTCACCATAATTAAACATGAATGTGTCCTCAGAGTCTGTACCCACAAGTCCTGTGAGTGCAGGAAAGGCAGCAACAGTCCTGTTGATCTCAGATGCTGTAATAAGATTGTGTCCAGGAATTAGATCTTCATATCCAGAGTTGCTCTGAATAGATGAAACAAATACTACTCTTAAGTGATGGAAATAGAGTACATTATAGGTTATGTTATGAATGCTAATAATGTAATTTTTCTCACAGATATTAAAAGTTTCTCATTTTGTATTATGCCACTCTGTGACATGCAATTGTCTTCTACTGTTGAATCTAAGCAGCTCTATTATTAGCCTGAGAAAAGACCTGAATTGCTAGAGATTGCATTTAGATGTGTAAAATCTCTATTTCGCTGCTTCCTGTATAATTATTTTATGCTTGTTTCTATTACAGATTATAAGGATGTTGGATGGAATTTTTTAGCTAAACTACTGACTAGGATATAATGTATGAAATCTGGTTGTAAAAGCAAAATAAGTTAATAAAAAAATCTAAGAGTAAAGTTTTTCACTTATAATTATTGAATAGTGCACTAGCGGAATTTTTTTATTTTTTTATTTTTTTATTTTTTTATTTTTTTTTTTTAATTTGGTATGGTGTTGGTGCAGAGGGCTGTCAGATGTGACAGAGAACCTATGAGAACACTTCTGGGATGGCAGCTGGGTAGGCACCAGCAGCATCCTAACTGGTACCCTGTGCCCATGTGTGGGCAAACAGATTAAGCCTGCAGTGTTCAAAATGTAACTGTAACACTTTTTTTACTAAATTGTTTATTACAGTCCCTTTGCAAGAAGGTAGAGCTATGATAAAGATGCCTCTGACAGAAGTTTGACTAAGATTTTTAATTATAATTATTTCTTTTATCACATGGAGTTTGGCATTTTGGGTTTTTTTCTCTTATTTCTCAAAATGTATGTTTTTTGTCACCAAGTAGGGGAATATGTACACAAACCACACTTTTCATCTACTCTTCTCAAGCCACTGGGCTATATCAGTTTTCTGTGGGGGTACATAATTTTTTTTTTTTTTCAATTATTAACACCCTGAGAATTACAGGGAGATTTGCCCAGACTTTGTTGGAGGTTAGGAGCTGGTCCAGCTCTTTAAAGATTCTGGATCTTGTTTTGTTTATTGAAAGATCTGTGATTCCCTATCATCAAATATCAGCTTAGAGAGGGTATAATGTATTTTGAAGACAGTGCTAGACAGTAAAAATATTACTAGAACTTCTTAAGGTTATTCCAGCAGCTCATAATTCACAAAAGTGAGGCAACACATATCTTTTAGTATTTCCAGGTGAAGGCTGGACAGACTTATTAAACATAATAAATGTCAAAAATATTTATGTGGATTAGTGAGAATAACTTGGATTAAAAAACAATTTTTAAAGTTTGTAATTTATCTTGGAAGTTGTACATATGATCAGCCTGGTTTTAAGTTGTTCCGTAAAAACATTCCTGGTAAGCTACCTTCTTGTTTTTATTGGATTAGTGGGACTCCTTCTAATAAAATATTTGACCATACTAACACCAGGTACTTTCAACTGACACTTTGCAATACAAAGTAAATTTTAAAAAGAAATCTTGAACACAGTATTCATCACTGTACCAAGTGGTGACAACTCCAAGTAGCATGCTGATTTAGAGTAGTTCCCAAGCATATTTGCAGATTCAATATGCATATGGGTCTTTGGGATGAGTAAGAGATCTAGTGTGTTCCAAAAGTGCCTGAAAGAATCACAGAATCAACCAGGTTGGAAAAGACCTCTGAGATCATCAAGTCCAACCCTTGATCCAACCCCGCCGTGGTTCCCAGGCCATGGCACTGATGCCACATCCAGTCTCTTCTTAAAAACCTCCAGGGATGGTGAATCCACCACCTCCCTGGGTTATGGGCTGGTTATGTATTCTTAGATTTCATCCCAAACAAGTGGCAAAAGACACAAAAAAACCTTGATAAAACTCATCAAAAGGGAAGACTTAACAATTACTGTGGAGCCTAAATAGAAGAGAGGATTTTGCAAATGAATTAGATTCTGCAGTGGTCCCTTTCCTTCAAAATGATCTATTTTACTTTTACATTATGGAGCCCCCTCATTTATTTCCAGAGTCCATTTCTCCCCCTCTTTTCCTAAGGTGTGGCTATGTTGTGAATAATTGATGCTTCTGCGTAGAAAAATATTTTCTTTATCATGTTGCAGAGTTTGGACTTCCACCAACCCATTAACTCAAAATAAACTCATAAGCATTCTCCTGTCTGATCAGTGTCTGCATAGTGACATTTATCAGGAGAGAGAGAGAGACACAAGAAATAGTCAGCGACTGGAGATTCTTACAGATTGCAATAGTGACACTGTAATCTTGCTCGTTCCCTCCCTATACCTATCACCCCCTTTTCCAATCTCTATATTGTGTGTGTCTATATTGTGTCTATATTTAGACACAGCTAAAACGACTGTTAGAAGTGTCCCTTGACATGTGTTCAAATCCAAACCACAGGTATTAAAATTCACTTGAAAAAACAACAACAACAACAACAACAAAAGACAATTTAAGCATTTTCTGGTTCCGGGACATACAACAGAAAAGACATCACCATTACTAAGCTCATTTCTGAGGTCAACAGATGGTCTTGCTACATTTAGAGTCCTTGGAAGTTGTTTGCTCTGTTCTTTGTTACAGAAAACACCTTGGAAGTAGATTCAAAAGACTGTATCCAGTAGACATGATCCAGTAGACATGATCTGAATTAGAAATAATAAAGGAGAGTCTGATGTTATCACACAGTATATTTCATGCATCCAGTCGGTGGCAGCAGCCCACAGATGCTTAGGCTAGAGATGCTTTAGTAAATAGAACAATTTGCAGCATTGTGTGAGCCATCAGCACAGCATAATAAAACCTCACGGAGGTATGTGGTTATACCTTTTTCTGAAAAAAGAAAAAAAATTTGAAAAGCACAAAATAACTTCTTATCTGCAAGAGTTCATTAACAACTGCCAGCTATGTATCATACAAGTGAAAGGAAGAGTTCTTTAAATGGGAACTTACAGAGGTACCATGGCACTTGAGTAATTAATACTGTACCCTTGTATCAACTATCTCTGCGTCTTGTTTAAGGGAAAAAATACCACACACTTTTTTCTTGTCATGGTTTTACACTGCCATCCAACACCTGACACACACAAATGATCGATATTTAGCATCTGCTCCCCACTCTGGTCACATCCATTGATGATCCATTCAGAGTTAACTCCTTGCAATTATCATAACAAAGACTGGGGATAGACATGCATACGTGGTACTAAAACTGAATAACCACAAAGTATTTCGCACAGGCATTCTCCAATTTTCTCTTCCATTTATGGATAATAACACTATTTGCAGAAAGGGCAGCAAAACTTTTCTCCGGGGATTTATTTATAACACACAGTCTTGCTTACTCAAATGTAAATAACAGGCACCGCGACCCGTCTGTAGCCAGGGTCTGGGCGTGTGCCCGCGTTGGAGACCCCTGTAAGCAGGGCGGCAGCCTGTTTGGCTGTTGAATGGTTTAGGATACAGGAATCTCTTCCCTGAGGTTAAAAAGCCTTTTAATACATGGTATGTTCTCCGTGTGTTAGTACTTCTCTGCTACAATCAAGTTACTTTTCAAACTCTTTTTTCATAAGCTTAGCGAATTGCATTCATTCTGTCCTTCACAGTAGGGCTTTTTTTCAAGCATTCAGACAATCTTTGTGGCTTTCTTCTTACACCGCCTTCATTTCTCTTCCACTGTTAGAAACACTTGACACCTGACTTGTAAGCAATATTCTAGTACTGCCTTCATTAAAAAAATTGCCTTCCTATTCCTACACACTGCCTTCCTGAATAGATTTTAAAAGTCTTCTTAATCCTGTTTACCTCACACACACAACAGTGTGTTGACTCAGTTGTTCAACATGACTTATAAGCACTTTTCAAAGTTGCTGTTTTCAACGATACTGTTCTCCCCTCCATACTTAAAAATTTTATTTTTTAGACATACAGCTCTTCATGTGAATATATTAAAACAGCAGCTAACTGCACGGGTTTATTCTCTTTACCAAACTATCCATGTTACTCTGTGTGACTTCAGCATCATTATCTGTCATGCTGTCAAATTTCTGTGTCATCTGCATATTTTGTCCATGGTGATTTTATATTTAAATCCAGGGGATGCATAAAACTGGCATCACTTTTCTTTGAGTGCTTTCCTTTGGAAGACACAATTTTAAACAGCCTCACTGGATGATTATTTCTCACTGGCAATATTTTTCTAACCCATCAGTTCCAGACTGTATGTGCTACAGTGCCAGCTATTTTAAATGAGCAGTAGCATATTGAGCTCGCTAGATTAACAAGCTAACAGTTAAAGCATATGATATCTCCACAGTAGGATTACACCTGTAATCTCTCAAAGAGTTAAATTAGGCCTATTGTCTATAAATTACTTGTATTAATTTAATTCTTCATCACTGAAATCCTTTGCCTTTTTCCTCTATTGCACCTGGATCATGTCAGGTTAACAGGCCCTTTAACTACAAGTCCTTCATAAATATTCCTAAGTTATTCACAGGCTTCATGCTTCTGTAATTTCCCGAGCATTCCAAAATTCATCTCAAAAATCTGGTTAGTGGGTGTGAAGTGCCTCAGCCAAAGGACGAAAAGGGTGCTCTGGACGGTCACCAAGGCCCCCTGAGGGTGCCCTGAGGGAGACGGGACGGGGCGGGGCGGGGCGGTCGCCATTGGCTGCTTTTCCCGCCCTCCCCCCAGCCCCCTCAGCCGCCTCAGGCCCCTCAGCCGCAGTGTCCCGGCACTCCCCGGTCCGTGAGGCGCGCGCAGGTAAAAGGCGCTTTGGAGAAGCTCAATAGAAGGTTGTGGAGTCGCTCTAGAGAAGATTTTGGGCTGTTACAGGCGTAATACAGTGTTCAGCAGCAGCGTCAGAAGGGCAGCACGGTCTTTCAGAGGAGTTATTGAGGAAAAAGCTTCTTGAACTTCGTCACCCTTGGTAAGGTAAGACAAAGGGGACTAAGAGTTTCAGAGAGGTAAAGCTGAGGGAACTTGGAAAGCACATGCAGGGGATGTTTTGAGGGAAGATCTCAGGTAAAGTGTGAGGGACAGACTGAAAATCTTGGAGGGAAAAGCTGAGTAGGGGACATTTTGGGGGTCAAAATATGTGGTGTCCCGAATGTCACTGAGGGGTTTTGAGGGTCACAAGAGGAGGAGGCTGGTGCCCCCGGTTTCACTGAGGGGAAGGAGGATGTGCTATGTGTCAGAGGGGCAGGCAGGTTTCCCGCATGTTGCTGAGGGGAGAGGCAGGTGCCCGATGCGTCCCTGAGGATCTCTGAGGGGGAAGAGGGTGCCCCGAGGGCTAAGCGGGTGTCTCCTGTGTCCCTTTAGGGGCTGTGAGGGACACAGGGCGAAAAGTGTGCTCCGAAGGGTTACCGAGGATCCCTGAGGGTGCCCTGAGGGAGACGAGACGGGGCGGGGGGGGCGGTCGCCATTGCGCTGCTTTTCCCGCCCTCCCCCCAGCCCCCTCAGCCCCCCCAGCCCCCTCAGCCGCAGTCTCCCGCCGCTCCCCGGTCCGTGAGGCGGGCGCAGGTGAAAGGCGCTTTAGCGAAGCGCGATAAAAGGTTGTGGAGTCGCACTAAGGCAGATTTTGAGCTGTTACAGAGGTAATACAGAGTGTTGGGCAGCAGGGTGTTTCAGTAGAGTTATTGAGGGAAAAGCTTCTTGAACTCCGTCACCCTTGGTGAGGTAACACAGAGGGGACTGAGAGTTTCAGAGAGGTAAAGCTGAGGGAACTTGGAAAGCCCATGCAGGGGATGTTTTGAGGGAAGATCTCAGGTAAAGTGTGAGTGAGGTGAAGTGTGAGTAAAGTGGTGAATAAGGCACAAACGCCGCCGGTGACACAATCAAGTGCCAGGGCAGAATTAAGGTTTATTACAAAACAGTTTGGTTTAAATACAGCGCTTAAGCATGTCACATGATCTTCCAAACAATGACAATCAAGTATTGACTGAGCATGTGTGAGAACGTGGAAAACTACAACTCCCATAATTCCTTGCCACATCTCCCCTTCTCTAAATAATTAACAAATTGTAAAACAATACATTTTTTAAACATCCTTAATGTAACCAATCTTATCTTAACTGTTTATAAAAACCAGGACCTATCATCACAAGGCCTTTATTGAGCTGTTTACAACTTTATTGGTTCGTGCAATATTCAAGCAACCTTGAATTACTCAGGGTTTGTAGATGTGTAGAATCTTTTATCTGAGGGTAATTTTGTGTGATTGGGTAAAGGCATCGTCTTTATTTGAAAGGGAAATGTGTTGGGTTGTAGATGTTGTGTTTGAAGTAGTGTTGTTTGAGGTAGTGTTGTTGAATGAGTGTTTAAGATATCTTGCTGTAAAGTGTATTTGCATTCACACACATACATATCTCCACTCAACTTTCTCATTCACATTCCGGTGGCCACTGTTTCATTCTCTCCTAACACATGCATTCTTAAACCCTTTATTGTGTTTGAATCATGGAGTTTTGGGTTTGTATTGGTTACTGTTTGTGTGTTTCTTTTGCTTCTGTTTATTTATTGCTTCTTTGTGATTGTTCCTGTTTTGAAGAAGTATTAATGTAGATTTACACATATAGGGACCAGACCCATATCTCTTTCCCTCCCCTTTTTGTGTTTTTACAGCATGTTTCTCAATGTGTGGTGTGTTCCTTTTACTATTGTTGGTTATGTTTCTTCAAATCCAATTTCTTCACTCATTTTCTCTGATGATTGTTTCAGTTGTGAGGGAGGGCTAATATAAGGCCTGACACATTTAGAAGAGATCCTTTGTAATTTGGTACCCTTGGATACACAGGCATATATCCTCCCTCAAGTTCTGAGATGTACTGGTCCTGACCATTGCCTAGATATTAGATTTTTAATCATAACTGGTGCTTTGGAAGATGAAAGTATTTGAGTTTTATGTTGGTATTCATACCTGCTATGGTTTGTATCATCACGGTTTAAGAAATTTAGAACATATGATGCTTTCCATAAGCGTTCCTGGGGGCTATATACCAACTCCCCTCTTTTTTGCCTTTGAAGCATTTCTTTTAGTGTGCAGTGTGCTCTTTTTACAATTGTTCTGTGGGTGTGGAATGGAATATCCTCTGATTTGTGAGATCTGTTTTAGCTTTTGTTGAATAACATACAGGATCATTGTTTCTGTTTATGGTTTTTGGAATGTTTGAAATTGCAAAACAAATTAGAATTTGGTAGTATCTTTTGCCTTTTTCTAGTGTGTTGTATTATTCTATCTGGAATGTGTGTGAATGGATGTGTCTTATGTAAGAGTTAGATTTTGTGTGATTAACAAGGAATTATGTGGTGTGTATTTTTCTAGGTAAATGAGGGTTAGTGAAATCTCGAAGGAAGGAGGCTTCGAGATGTGAAAGTAGCATAGCATGAATCAATTATAACCATTCATAGGTTAATTACAAAACAATTTAAATGTCTTGCATATATGAGTAAGTTGTAAAACTTATACAGAATCCCGGTCCGCGGTTTGTACCTTATTGTTCCGTTGTCTTCTTTAGTTTGTCCAGATGTAGATGGTCTTAGTGTCCCATTTCCTTACTACATCTTTCGTTGTGTAGTTTTCTTTGTATTGGAGAGTCCATTGTTGGTCCTGTTAAATTTTTTTTTGGAATGTTTTACAGTCCCCATTTCTTAATAATATCAGTTAGAGCAACTGTAACCAGGTTTAATTCAGTCTCTCAGGTATTGCAATTTACAAGCAGCTATTTTGCACTCTTGTTGACATTATGTATGTTGTTCTGTGATAGCAAAATGTTTTGAGAATGTTTGAATGTAACAAATATGGGGATGTTTAAGATTCTATACTTATTATTTGAATAACATTGTTATGATAATTGCACGTATGTGGATGTATTTGAGAATTTAATAACTTCTAATAACTTTTATTTTTAATAATTCAAATAAAGCTACTGAGAAATTAATGAAAAAATAGGGAAAAAAATTTTAAAGCTGTAGTGTTCTGGTTTTGTGGAAATAAATGTTTTTGGTTAAAATGACACCAATTTACATAGTGAAGGGCAATAGCAAGAGCTTGTAGGCAACAAAGAGAATTTTTCTCTCTCTTTACACTAAGAAGGTTTCAAATCTTCTTTTTCATCTTGAGTCCAGCAATTGATTGGTAATCAGCATGCAATCTATGCTGAAACAATCTGTGGGTAAATTTATTTAATTCAAATTTATCTCCCTAGTAAATTGCTTATGTTGCTCCAGTTTTTATAATATGTGTAGCAATTTTGTTTGCTGATTGATAAAAGGTTTATCTTGCATTCTTTAGCATAGCTAGAAGAATATGAAACTGCTAAACCTAATGAAAGTTTTGTATCAGCCAGTTTTATATTTAAAAAATATGAATTAATGAATATATTGGGCTTTAAAATGGTGAGATGCTAAATTTTATTCCATGTGTAAATGTTTTTAAACTATTTTCTACCCTTTATTTCTATTGTTAAGAAAACAATTTACAGTACTTTTAAGAAAACTGATTTGAAAACAATAAAGAAAAAACCACAAATGTTAGAAGTAAAATTTATATTTTCTTGAAAATGTAAAATGCAGTGCTATGAGTGAATAGTTAACAAAGTTTTAGTTCGCTATGTTTTGCTTTCTTTTTCCCATACTATGTAAGAAAGGAGATTTTGAGTGAGAGATGAGAGGGGTTTGCTTGTTGTTTTCCTCACCAAAAGGCAAGTCACTTGTTTGTTTAGCCAAAGAGTTAGTAGGAAAGTTTTTATAGGAACAGGAATAGTGGTAGAAGATGACAAAATCTAATTCCACCCAGTTGTTAAGCAGTAAACCATTGTTATGTTTGAGGGGCAACACATTATTTCTTGTTTTGCAAAGGCAATTATGCAAGAAGTGGTTTTTATCCTTTTCTTTAACTCAAAAAAGTCATTTGTAAAATCTTGGTTTTCAAAAATTCTAATCTTTTTGCACTCTGAGACAGGGGTAAAAAATATGAAAATCCATTTTTCTCTACTTTGAGAGATTGATAGATTAGTGCAAGGGTTTTTGTACGTAGCAAGGCTGTGTTTATATGGTTTTCTAGTGTTGTGGAAATGCATCACCTCTTTTTTAAGGAAAGGCCACTGTATCATGGATTTAGGGCTATTTGTTTCTTGGGCCACTTGTGGGTTTAGCTGCAATGAAACTGCCTTTGGGAAAAATCCACTGTTAATTGACTTCCTCTTTGACTGAGGCAGCCTCTGTTCTACAGAATGGGTGATTTCAGTGGGTCCAATGAAAACAGGGTTAATGTCTGGGCTATTGCTGGTTACGATGTCTCTGTTTTGTTTTGGGGGTGCTAGTTTAAGAAAACTTGTTAAACAGGTTTGGATGTTTTTTAAGAGCCATTGTGAGGTTACATCTGTTCTGTTGTTAAAAATGTTTGATACTTCTGTCTTTGCCTCCCATTCTAATTGTTTAATTTGAGTATAGGCCAATTTATGCACGTTTGTGTTTTGAATGGATTTGGAGGTGTGTATTGCTGTATGTTGCAGCCTTGTGAGGCATCTTTGGGCTTGTGTTGTATGAGGGATTTGTTTGTTTTGCTTTATCAAGGCTTTTGCAGTGACTGTGTGTAAAGGGTTATGTGTTTCTGCAGTTGAAATTGTAATTGGTTGTTTCTTTGCTACTTGTTTAGGTTTGGCTTTCCATGTTGTGTATGGCATACTGTCTAACAGCATTTTAAAATAGTGAGAAGTAAATACTCGATTTAGGGTCCCTCCTAGTATTTCTATTCTTCCCCCCTGTAACACAAAAGAACCTTTTATAATAGTAGATAATTTGTCAATTAGTAAAGTTGTCCTTTTGTGACTTAGTAAGTTAAATATGGTAGCTGATAGATGTATGTCTGCTGTGTTTTGCAATGTTACCCTTAGATTGTTGGTTGTGTCAGTAGGTGGATTGTGTTGTTCCAGCTGAAATTCTCGCAGCATAAAACCAGCAGCTGCTATTGTTAGCAACGTAGCCAATATATATATTGTCCATTTTAACATTGGTAGCTTTGACTTCACTGATGGTCTCGGCTTGGGCCGAGGAATATGTTTTGTGTTTTGTGTGCTTTCCCACTCTGTATTCTCTTCTTCGAGCTGAAGTAGTAGCTGTAGCCATGTTTGCTGTTCTTCCTCTTCTGCAGGATCCAAAACTGCTTGTCTTCTATCTGGTTCTCTCATCTTGCTGAGTTCGGTTTGCCACAGCTCGGCTAAGATTTCTAGGGTGTCAATTTCTAATCTTCCTCTTCCATCAGGCCGTCTTCGGCATAGAAGCTGTTCTGAGGCTGGCAAGGGCTGTGGGTTGGTTTCTTGGTAGGAGTGCCACGGTGGTGTTTTAACTGTTGTGCATTTGTTGGCTGTTGGTTGAACTGGTGGTGACGGAAGAGGCACTTTAACTTGCGCCTCATGACAGGAGTAAGCTGGCTGTGTCCATTGTTCTGCAGAAGTCTCATGGCAACTGCGCGGCCAAAGAGAGTTACTGGACCCCCCTGACCCCGCAACAGCAGTCCATCCGTTGCCCCCTCGTCGCAGCCCCTGCAGCTGATGCTACTGCTGGTGCCCTAACCCAAGTGAAGTTTGGAGGGATTTGTGGAGGTGGGGGGACCTGTGGGAGGGTGGGTGGGTGGGTAGTGGCTTGGAGATCTCCCTCTGGGGGTGTAGGGATGTTTCCCTTCTTGGGGAGGAGCTGCTGTTTCTCAGGCTCAACTGTGTCCTCCTGCCTTGGCAGAAGCTGTCGGAGAAGAAAGAAGAGACTGGAGTGCAACTTCGAGGCAAGAGCGAACAAGAAGAGGAGCAGCGTCAAGCTGAAGAGGGGGCAAAACAGAGACCCTCTGGGCAAAGGCCCCTCCCTTGGCATCCCCGGGGCAGGGATCCCAAAGAGTCCGGCGGGCAGCTTCCGGCTGCGCCGGCCGGCTTGGCGCTGGGCGGACCTCCCTGTAAGCAGGGCTGGGTCCTTTGCTTTGCTTGGCGTTGGCCTTTTGCCATCGCGCTCCTGTGGCTGCCCGGAGAGAGGGGCAACCGCCCTGTAAGGAGGGCGAGAGTGCCCGCCTCCGCGCCCGAGGGGGGACACGGAGCTCTCCCGACCCCCGGCCCGCCCGCCCCGTAAGCGGGGCAGGGCTTTTTCCCTTGGCACCTTTGGTGCCTGCTGGCGGCCCCTGGCCAGAGTGACCCCCCGTAGTCGGGGTGTGTCACGGCCTGTGTCCCTTGCCCCTCAGCACGCCGAGGCCCTTCTGGCCCGCGCGCAGCCCGGGGCCACTAACGGGCTTCTCTCCGTCCTCGGGAACAGGGGGCGAGCCCGAGGCTCTCCTCCCCTGCTCGGCGGCAGGGCCGGCTCCCCACGGCTTGGCGCACAGAGCTTGCTCCCTCTTCTGGGACGTTCCCCCTTTGTGTCCTTGTCCCGTCGGTGTGAGTGAGCGAGCGAGCGAGCTGGTCCCTCCTGTAGCCCCCGTAGAGATGTAGGCAGCGTAGCTTAGACTTCCCAGGAGGGAAAGAGGGGCTCTGTGTGCCAACCCGTGGGGAGTCAGCCCCGCTGCCGAGCAGGAGAGGAGAGCCTCGGGCTCGCCCCCTGTTCCCGAGGACGGAGCGAAGCCCGTTAGTGGCGCCGCGGGGCCGCCGGTCCTGCTGGCGATGTGCCAGCGTGGGCCCCCCCCCCGTCCTCGGGGCTGGGGCCCTGTCCCTGCCGGCCTTAGGCCGCGAGGCCGTTGCTGGGAGTGCCGGGCCTCGGGGGGGGCGGCCCCCTAAGTGGGGCTTTGTGCGTCCCCCCTGCTCGGCGGGCGGTTGGAGGGACCCCCTGTAATCAGGCGGGTGTCCCGCGGGGTCCCCCGGCCTCTCACGGGCGTGGGGCTGGGCGTGTGCCCTCCCTGCCCTCGGGGCCCAGCTCAGGGCCTTAGGCCACGAGCCCCAGTGCCTGGCCCTTGAGCCAGGTACTTGATGCCGCGGGGGAAGGCCGAGCTCCGTGGCTCCCTGGGTGTGGACCCGCCTGTAAGCAGGGTCCGGGTCTGGGAGCCTTTGCGCTCCCTCAGCTGGCAGCCTGTGCGGGGCGACCGCCCCGTTAGCGGGGAGCGGGTCAGGTGCCCCCCGAAGCGGAGAGAAGGAGCCTCCGTAGGCCTTTGGGCCCAGGGCCCCCCTGTAAGTCGGGGTCAGTGCCCTGGTGTCCCAGGCCCTTTGTGGTCCAGGCAGCGGCCGGAGCCCCCTGTAAGCAGGGCGGCAGCCTCTTTGGCCGCTGCTTCGCGTGCCCAGCTGCCTTTGCCCAGAGGGCCCGGCTCCCCGCAGCGGGTGGGACTGCGCCGTGCGTCGCCGTGGTGAGTCCAAGTGAAGCTTGGAGAGTTTTGTGGGGGGAAGTGGGGGGGCCTGTGGGTGGGCGGGGAGGGTCTTGGAGATGTGCCTCCGGGGGCGTGGGGTCCGGGTTGCCTTGGTAGGGAGGAGCTGGTGTTTCTCGGGCCCACCTGCCTCCTCCCGCCCTGGCAGAAGCCGTCGGAGAAGAGAGCGGAAGAGGCGTCGCGCGGGACGGCAGCGCCGGCGCGGGAAGACGCCGCGGTGAGAGCGGCTGAAGTTGGGGGGTGGTGTGGAGGTGTGGGGGTCCTGCGAGTGGGCGGGCGGGTGGTGGCTGGGGCAGCTGCCCCTGGGTCCTGCTTTCCTTCGGTGCAAGGACTCGGAGCTTCTGAGTCCGAGCTGCGTCCTCCTGCCTTGGCAGGAGCCCTCCGAGAAGAAAGCAGAGCCGTGGAGCGGGACGGCGAGGCAAGAGCGAGGAAGAAGAGCGTCGGCTTCGCGCTCAAGAGGGGGCGGGAGAAAGGCCCTCTGGGCAAAGGCCCCTCCCTTGGCATCCCCGGGGCAGGGATCCCAAAGAGTCCGGCGGGCAGCTTCCGGCTGCGCCGGCCGGCTTGGCGCTGGGCGGACCTCCCTGTAAGCAGGGCTGGGTCCTTTGCTTTGCTTGGCGTTGGCCTTTTGCCATCGCGCTCCTGTGGCTGCCCGGAGAGAGGGGCAACCGCCCTGTAAGGAGGGCGAGAGTGCCCGCCTCCGCGCCCGAGGGGGGACACGGAGCTCTCCCGACCCCCGGCCCGCCCGCCCCGTAAGCGGGGCAGGGCTTTTTCCCTTGGCACCTTTGGTGCCTGCTGGCGGCCCCTGGCCAGAGTGACCCCCCGTAGTCGGGGTGTGTCACGGCCTGTGTCCCTTGCCCCTCAGCACGCCGAGGCCCTTCTGGCCCGCGCGCAGCCCGGGGCCACTCACGGGCTTCTCTCCGTCCTCGGGAACAGGGGGCGAGCCCGAGGCTCTCCTCCCCTGCTCGGCGGCAGGGCCGGCTCCCCACGGCTTGGCGCACAGAGCTTGCTCCCTCTTCTGGGACGTTCCCCCTTTGTGTCCTTGTCCCGTCGGTGTGAGTGAGCGAGCGAGCGAGCTGGTCCCTCCTGTAGCCCCCGTAGAGATGTAGGCAGCGTAGCTTAGACTTCCCAGGAGGGAAAGAGGGGCTCTGTGTGCCAACCCGTGGGGAGTCAGCCCCGCTGCCGAGCAGGAGAGGAGAGCCTCGGGCTCGCCCCCTGTTCCCGAGGACGGAGCGAAGCCCGTTAGTGGCGCCGCGGGGCCGCCGGTCCTGCTGGCGATGTGCCAGCGTGGGCCCCCCCCCCGTCCTCGGGGCTGGGGCCCTGTCCCTGCCGGCCTTAGGCCGCGAGGCCGTTGCTGGGAGTGCCGGGCCTCGGGGGGGGCGGCCCCCTAAGTGGGGCTTTGTGCGTCCCCCCTGCTCGGCGGGCGGTTGGAGGGACCCCCTGTAATCAGGCGGGTGTCCCGCGGGGTCCCCCGGCCTCTCACGGGCGTGGGGCTGGGCGTGTGCCCTCCCTGCCCTCGGGGCCCAGCTCAGGGCCTTAGGCCACGAGCCCCAGTGCCTGGCCCTTGAGCCAGGTACTTGATGCCGCGGGGGAAGGCCGAGCTCCGTGGCTCCCTGGGTGTGGACCCGCCTGTAAGCAGGGTCCGGGTCTGGGAGCCTTTGCGCTCCCTCAGCTGGCAGCCTGTGCGGGGCGACCGCCCCGTTAGCGGGGAGCGGGTCAGGTGCCCCCCGAAGCGGAGAGAAGGAGCCTCCGTAGGCCTTTGGGCCCAGGGCCCCCCTGTAAGTCGGGGTCAGTGCCCTGGTGTCCCAGGCCCTTTGTGGTCCAGGCAGCGGCCGGAGCCCCCTGTAAGCAGGGCGGCAGCCTCTTTGGCCGCTGCTTCGCGTGCCCAGCTGCCTTTGCCCAGAGGGCCCGGCTCCCCGCAGCGGGTGGGACTGCGCCGTGCGTCGCCGTGGTGAGTCCAAGTGAAGCTTGGAGAGTTTTGTGGGGGGAAGTGGGGGGGCCTGTGGGTGGGCGGGGAGGGTCTTGGAGATGTGCCTCCGGGGGCGTGGGGTCCGGGTTGCCTTGGTAGGGAGGAGCTGGTGTTTCTCGGGCCCACCTGCCTCCTCCCGCCCTGGCAGAAGCCGTCGGAGAAGAGAGCGGAAGAGGCGTCGCGCGGGACGGCAGCGCCGGCGCGGGAAGACGCCGCGGTGAGAGCGGCTGAAGTTGGGGGGTGGTGTGGAGGTGTGGGGGTCCTGCGAGTGGGCGGGCGGGTGGTGGCTGGGGCAGCTGCCCCTGGGTCCTGCTTTCCTTCGGTGCAAGGACTCGGAGCTTCTGAGTCCGAGCTGCGTCCTCCTGCCTTGGCAGGAGCCCTCCGAGAAGAAAGCAGAGCCGTGGAGCGGGACGGCGAGGCAAGAGCGAGGAAGAAGAGCGTCGGCTTCGCGCTCAAGAGGGGGCGGGAGAAAGGCCCTCTGGGCAAAGGCCCCTCCCTTGGCATCCCCGGGGCAGGGATCCCAAAGAGTCCGGCGGGCAGCTTCCGGCTGCGCCGGCCGGCTTGGCGCTGGGCGGACCTCCCTGTAAGCAGGGCTGGGTCCTTTGCTTTGCTTGGCGTTGGCCTTTTGCCATCGCGCTCCTGTGGCTGCCCGGAGAGAGGGGCAACCGCCCTGTAAGGAGGGCGAGAGTGCCCGCCTCCGCGCCCGAGGGGGGACACGGAGCTCTCCCGACCCCCGGCCCGCCCGCCCCGTAAGCGGGGCAGGGCTTTTTCCCTTGGCACCTTTGGTGCCTGCTGGCGGCCCCTGGCCAGAGTGACCCCCCGTAGTCGGGGTGTGTCACGGCCTGTGTCCCTTGCCCCTCAGCACGCCGAGGCCCTTCTGGCCCGCGCGCAGCCCGGGGCCACTCACGGGCTTCTCTCCGTCCTCGGGAACAGGGGGCGAGCCCGAGGCTCTCCTCCCCTGCTCGGCGGCAGGGCCGGCTCCCCACGGCTTGGCGCACAGAGCTTGCTCCCTCTTCTGGGACGTTCCCCCTTTGTGTCCTTGTCCCGTCGGTGTGAGTGAGCGAGCGAGCGAGCTGGTCCCTCCTGTAGCCCCCGTAGAGATGTAGGCAGCGTAGCTTAGACTTCCCAGGAGGGAAAGAGGGGCTCTGTGTGCCAACCCGTGGGGAGTCAGCCCCGCTGCCGAGCAGGAGAGGAGAGCCTCGGGCTCGCCCCCTGTTCCCGAGGACGGAGCGAAGCCCGTTAGTGGCGCCGCGGGGCCGCCGGTCCTGCTGGCGATGTGCCAGCGTGGGCCCCCCCCCGTCCTCGGGGCTGGGGCCCTGTCCCTGCCGGCCTTAGGCCGCGAGGCCGTTGCTGGGAGTGCCGGGCCTCGGGGGGGGCGGCCCCCTAAGTGGGGCTTTGTGCGTCCCCCCTGCTCGGCGGGCGGTTGGAGGGACCCCCTGTAATCAGGCGGGTGTCCCGCGGGGTCCCCCGGCCTCTCACGGGCGTGGGGCTGGGCGTGTGCCCTCCCTGCCCTCGGGGCCCAGCTCAGGGCCTTAGGCCACGAGCCCCAGTGCCTGGCCCTTGAGCCAGGTACTTGATGCCGCGGGGGAAGGCCGAGCTCCGTGGCTCCCTGGGTGTGGACCCGCCTGTAAGCAGGGTCCGGGTCTGGGAGCCTTTGCGCTCCCTCAGCTGGCAGCCTGTGCGGGGCGACCGCCCCGTTAGCGGGGAGCGGGTCAGGTGCCCCCCGAAGCGGAGAGAAGGAGCCTCCGTAGGCCTTTGGGCCCAGGGCCCCCCTGTAAGTCGGGGTCAGTGCCCTGGTGTCCCAGGCCCTTTGTGGTCCAGGCAGCGGCCGGAGCCCCCTGTAAGCAGGGCGGCAGCCTCTTTGGCCGCTGCTTCGCGTGCCCAGCTGCCTTTGCCCAGAGGGCCCGGCTCCCCGCAGCGGGTGGGACTGCGCCGTGCGTCGCCGTGGTGAGTCCAAGTGAAGCTTGGAGAGTTTTGTGGGGGGAAGTGGGGGGGCCTGTGGGTGGGCGGGGAGGGTCTTGGAGATGTGCCTCCGGGGGCGTGGGGTCCGGGTTGCCTTGGTAGGGAGGAGCTGGTGTTTCTCGGGCCCACCTGCCTCCTCCCGCCCTGGCAGAAGCCGTCGGAGAAGAGAGCGGAAGAGGCGTCGCGCGGGACGGCAGCGCCGGCGCGGGAAGACGCCGCGGTGAGAGCGGCTGAAGTTGGGGGGTGGTGTGGAGGTGTGGGGGTCCTGCGAGTGGGCGGGCGGGTGGTGGCTGGGGCAGCTGCCCCTGGGTCCTGCTTTCCTTCGGTGCAAGGACTCGGAGCTTCTGAGTCCGAGCTGCGTCCTCCTGCCTTGGCAGGAGCCCTCCGAGAAGAAAGCAGAGCCGTGGAGCGGGACGGCGAGGCAAGAGCGAGGAAGAAGAGCGTCGGCTTCGCGCTCAAGAGGGGGCGGGAGAAAGGCCCTCTGGGCAAAGGCCCCTCCCTTGGCATCCCCGGGGCAGGGATCCCAAAGAGTCCGGCGGGCAGCTTCCGGCTGCGCCGGCCGGCTTGGCGCTGGGCGGACCTCCCTGTAAGCAGGGCTGGGTCCTTTGCTTTGCTTGGCGTTGGCCTTTTGCCATCGCGCTCCTGTGGCTGCCCGGAGAGAGGGGCAACCGCCCTGTAAGGAGGGCGAGAGTGCCCGCCTCCGCGCCCGAGGGGGGACACGGAGCTCTCCCGACCCCCGGCCCGCCCGCCCCGTAAGCGGGGCAGGGCTTTTTCCCTTGGCACCTTTGGTGCCTGCTGGCGGCCCCTGGCCAGAGTGACCCCCCGTAGTCGGGGTGTGTCACGGCCTGTGTCCCTTGCCCCTCAGCACGCCGAGGCCCTTCTGGCCCGCGCGCAGCCCGGGGCCACTCACGGGCTTCTCTCCGTCCTCGGGAACAGGGGGCGAGCCCGAGGCTCTCCTCCCCTGCTCGGCGGCAGGGCCGGCTCCCCACGGCTTGGCGCACAGAGCTTGCTCCCTCTTCTGGGACGTTCCCCCTTTGTGTCCTTGTCCCGTCGGTGTGAGTGAGCGAGCGAGCGAGCTGGTCCCTCCTGTAGCCCCCGTAGAGATGTAGGCAGCGTAGCTTAGACTTCCCAGGAGGGAAAGAGGGGCTCTGTGTGCCAACCCGTGGGGAGTCAGCCCCGCTGCCGAGCAGGAGAGGAGAGCCTCGGGCTCGCCCCCTGTTCCCGAGGACGGAGCGAAGCCCGTTAGTGGCGCCGCGGGGCCGCCGGTCCTGCTGGCGATGTGCCAGCGTGGGCCCCCCCCCCGTCCTCGGGGCTGGGGCCCTGTCCCTGCCGGCCTTAGGCCGCGAGGCCGTTGCTGGGAGTGCCGGGCCTCGGGGGGGGCGGCCCCCTAAGTGGGGCTTTGTGCGTCCCCCCTGCTCGGCGGGCGGTTGGAGGGACCCCCTGTAATCAGGCGGGTGTCCCGCGGGGTCCCCCGGCCTCTCACGGGCGTGGGGCTGGGCGTGTGCCCTCCCTGCCCTCGGGGCCCAGCTCAGGGCCTTAGGCCACGAGCCCCAGTGCCTGGCCCTTGAGCCAGGTACTTGATGCCGCGGGGGAAGGCCGAGCTCCGTGGCTCCCTGGGTGTGGACCCGCCTGTAAGCAGGGTCCGGGTCTGGGAGCCTTTGCGCTCCCTCAGCTGGCAGCCTGTGCGGGGCGACCGCCCCGTTAGCGGGGAGCGGGTCAGGTGCCCCCCGAAGCGGAGAGAAGGAGCCTCCGTAGGCCTTTGGGCCCAGGGCCCCCCTGTAAGTCGGGGTCAGTGCCCTGGTGTCCCAGGCCCTTTGTGGTCCAGGCAGCGGCCGGAGCCCCCTGTAAGCAGGGCGGCAGCCTCTTTGGCCGCTGCTTCGCGTGCCCAGCTGCCTTTGCCCAGAGGGCCCGGCTCCCCGCAGCGGGTGGGACTGCGCCGTGCGTCGCCGTGGTGAGTCCAAGTGAAGCTTGGAGAGTTTTGTGGGGGGAAGTGGGGGGGCCTGTGGGTGGGCGGGGAGGGTCTTGGAGATGTGCCTCCGGGGGCGTGGGGTCCGGGTTGCCTTGGTAGGGAGGAGCTGGTGTTTCTCGGGCCCACCTGCCTCCTCCCGCCCTGGCAGAAGCCGTCGGAGAAGAGAGCGGAAGAGGCGTCGCGCGGGACGGCAGCGCCGGCGCGGGAAGACGCCGCGGTGAGAGCGGCTGAAGTTGGGGGGTGGTGTGGAGGTGTGGGGGTCCTGCGAGTGGGCGGGCGGGTGGTGGCTGGGGCAGCTGCCCCTGGGTCCTGCTTTCCTTCGGTGCAAGGACTCGGAGCTTCTGAGTCCGAGCTGCGTCCTCCTGCCTTGGCAGGAGCCCTCCGAGAAGAAAGCAGAGCCGTGGAGCGGGACGGCGAGGCAAGAGCGAGGAAGAAGAGCGTCGGCTTCGCGCTCAAGAGGGGGCGGGAGAAAGGCCCTCTGGGCAAAGGCCCCTCCCTTGGCATCCCCGGGGCAGGGATCCCAAAGAGTCCGGCGGGCAGCTTCCGGCTGCGCCGGCCGGCTTGGCGCTGGGCGGACCTCCCTGTAAGCAGGGCTGGGTCCTTTGCTTTGCTTGGCGTTGGCCTTTTGCCATCGCGCTCCTGTGGCTGCCCGGAGAGAGGGGCAACCGCCCTGTAAGGAGGGCGAGAGTGCCCGCCTCCGCGCCCGAGGGGGGACACGGAGCTCTCCCGACCCCCGGCCCGCCCGCCCCGTAAGCGGGGCAGGGCTTTTTCCCTTGGCACCTTTGGTGCCTGCTGGCGGCCCCTGGCCAGAGTGACCCCCCGTAGTCGGGGTGTGTCACGGCCTGTGTCCCTTGCCCCTCAGCACGCCGAGGCCCTTCTGGCCCGCGCGCAGCCCGGGGCCACTAACGGGCTTCTCTCCGTCCTCGGGAACAGGGGGCGAGCCCGAGGCTCTCCTCCCCTGCTCGGCGGCAGGGCCGGCTCCCCACGGCTTGGCGCACAGAGCTTGCTCCCTCTTCTGGGACGTTCCCCCTTTGTGTCCTTGTCCCGTCGGTGTGAGTGAGCGAGCGAGCGAGCTGGTCCCTCCTGTAGCCCCCGTAGAGATGTAGGCAGCGTAGCTTAGACTTCCCAGGAGGGAAAGAGGGGCTCTGTGTGCCAACCCGTGGGGAGTCAGCCCCGCTGCCGAGCAGGAGAGGAGAGCCTCGGGCTCGCCCCCTGTTCCCGAGGACGGAGCGAAGCCCGTTAGTGGCGCCGCGGGGCCGCCGGTCCTGCTGGCGATGTGCCAGCGTGGGCCCCCCCCCCGTCCTCGGGGCTGGGGCCCTGTCCCTGCCGGCCTTAGGCCGCGAGGCCGTTGCTGGGAGTGCCGGGCCTCGGGGGGGGCGGCCCCCTAAGTGGGGCTTTGTGCGTCCCCCCTGCTCGGCGGGCGGTTGGAGGGACCCCCTGTAATCAGGCGGGTGTCCCGCGGGGTCCCCCGGCCTCTCACGGGCGTGGGGCTGGGCGTGTGCCCTCCCTGCCCTCGGGGCCCAGCTCAGGGCCTTAGGCCACGAGCCCCAGTGCCTGGCCCTTGAGCCAGGTACTTGATGCCGCGGGGGAAGGCCGAGCTCCGTGGCTCCCTGGGTGTGGACCCGCCTGTAAGCAGGGTCCGGGTCTGGGAGCCTTTGCGCTCCCTCAGCTGGCAGCCTGTGCGGGGCGACCGCCCCGTTAGCGGGGAGCGGGTCAGGTGCCCCCCGAAGCGGAGAGAAGGAGCCTCCGTAGGCCTTTGGGCCCAGGGCCCCCCTGTAAGTCGGGGTCAGTGCCCTGGTGTCCCAGGCCCTTTGTGGTCCAGGCAGCGGCCGGAGCCCCCTGTAAGCAGGGCGGCAGCCTCTTTGGCCGCTGCTTCGCGTGCCCAGCTGCCTTTGCCCAGAGGGCCCGGCTCCCCGCAGCGGGTGGGACTGCGCCGTGCGTCGCCGTGGTGAGTCCAAGTGAAGCTTGGAGAGTTTTGTGGGGGGAAGTGGGGGGGCCTGTGGGTGGGCGGGGAGGGTCTTGGAGATGTGCCTCCGGGGGCGTGGGGTCCGGGTTGCCTTGGTAGGGAGGAGCTGGTGTTTCTCGGGCCCACCTGCCTCCTCCCGCCCTGGCAGAAGCCGTCGGAGAAGAGAGCGGAAGAGGCGTCGCGCGGGACGGCAGCGCCGGCGCGGGAAGACGCCGCGGTGAGAGCGGCTGAAGTTGGGGGGTGGTGTGGAGGTGTGGGGGTCCTGCGAGTGGGCGGGCGGGTGGTGGCTGGGGCAGCTGCCCCTGGGTCCTGCTTTCCTTCGGTGCAAGGACTCGGAGCTTCTGAGTCCGAGCTGCGTCCTCCTGCCTTGGCAGGAGCCCTCCGAGAAGAAAGCAGAGCCGTGGAGCGGGACGGCGAGGCAAGAGCGAGGAAGAAGAGCGTCGGCTTCGCGCTCAAGAGGGGGCGGGAGAAAGGCCCTCTGGGCAAAGGCCCCTCCCTTGGCATCCCCGGGGCAGGGATCCCAAAGAGTCCGGCGGGCAGCTTCCGGCTGCGCCGGCCGGCTTGGCGCTGGGCGGACCTCCCTGTAAGCAGGGCTGGGTCCTTTGCTTTGCTTGGCGTTGGCCTTTTGCCATCGCGCTCCTGTGGCTGCCCGGAGAGAGGGGCAACCGCCCTGTAAGGAGGGCGAGAGTGCCCGCCTCCGCGCCCGAGGGGGGACACGGAGCTCTCCCGACCCCCGGCCCGCCCGCCCCGTAAGCGGGGCAGGGCTTTTTCCCTTGGCACCTTTGGTGCCTGCTGGCGGCCCCTGGCCAGAGTGACCCCCCGTAGTCGGGGTGTGTCACGGCCTGTGTCCCTTGCCCCTCAGCACGCCGAGGCCCTTCTGGCCCGCGCGCAGCCCGGGGCCACTAACGGGCTTCTCTCCGTCCTCGGGAACAGGGGGCGAGCCCGAGGCTCTCCTCCCCTGCTCGGCGGCAGGGCCGGCTCCCCACGGCTTGGCGCACAGAGCTTGCTCCCTCTTCTGGGACGTTCCCCCTTTGTGTCCTTGTCCCGTCGGTGTGAGTGAGCGAGCGAGCGAGCTGGTCCCTCCTGTAGCCCCCGTAGAGATGTAGGCAGCGTAGCTTAGACTTCCCAGGAGGGAAAGAGGGGCTCTGTGTGCCAACCCGTGGGGAGTCAGCCCCGCTGCCGAGCAGGAGAGGAGAGCCTCGGGCTCGCCCCCTGTTCCCGAGGACGGAGCGAAGCCCGTTAGTGGCGCCGCGGGGCCGCCGGTCCTGCTGGCGATGTGCCAGCGTGGGCCCCCCCCCCGTCCTCGGGGCTGGGGCCCTGTCCCTGCCGGCCTTAGGCCGCGAGGCCGTTGCTGGGAGTGCCGGGCCTCGGGGGGGGCGGCCCCCTAAGTGGGGCTTTGTGCGTCCCCCCTGCTCGGCGGGCGGTTGGAGGGACCCCCTGTAATCAGGCGGGTGTCCCGCGGGGTCCCCCGGCCTCTCACGGGCGTGGGGCTGGGCGTGTGCCCTCCCTGCCCTCGGGGCCCAGCTCAGGGCCTTAGGCCACGAGCCCCAGTGCCTGGCCCTTGAGCCAGGTACTTGATGCCGCGGGGGAAGGCCGAGCTCCGTGGCTCCCTGGGTGTGGACCCGCCTGTAAGCAGGGTCCGGGTCTGGGAGCCTTTGCGCTCCCTCAGCTGGCAGCCTGTGCGGGGCGACCGCCCCGTTAGCGGGGAGCGGGTCAGGTGCCCCCCGAAGCGGAGAGAAGGAGCCTCCGTAGGCCTTTGGGCCCAGGGCCCCCCTGTAAGTCGGGGTCAGTGCCCTGGTGTCCCAGGCCCTTTGTGGTCCAGGCAGCGGCCGGAGCCCCCTGTAAGCAGGGCGGCAGCCTCTTTGGCCGCTGCTTCGCGTGCCCAGCTGCCTTTGCCCAGAGGGCCCGGCTCCCCGCAGCGGGTGGGACTGCGCCGTGCGTCGCCGTGGTGAGTCCAAGTGAAGCTTGGAGAGTTTTGTGGGGGGAAGTGGGGGGGCCTGTGGGTGGGCGGGGAGGGTCTTGGAGATGTGCCTCCGGGGGCGTGGGGTCCGGGTTGCCTTGGTAGGGAGGAGCTGGTGTTTCTCGGGCCCACCTGCCTCCTCCCGCCCTGGCAGAAGCCGTCGGAGAAGAGAGCGGAAGAGGCGTCGCGCGGGACGGCAGCGCCGGCGCGGGAAGACGCCGCGGTGAGAGCGGCTGAAGTTGGGGGGTGGTGTGGAGGTGTGGGGGTCCTGCGAGTGGGCGGGCGGGTGGTGGCTGGGGCAGCTGCCCCTGGGTCCTGCTTTCCTTCGGTGCAAGGACTCGGAGCTTCTGAGTCCGAGCTGCGTCCTCCTGCCTTGGCAGGAGCCCTCCGAGAAGAAAGCAGAGCCGTGGAGCGGGACGGCGAGGCAAGAGCGAGGAAGAAGAGCGTCGGCTTCGCGCTCAAGAGAGGGCGGGAGAAAGGCCCTCTGGGCAAAGGCCCCTCCCTTGGCATCCCCGGGGCAGGGATCCCAAAGAGTCCGGCGGGCAGCTTCCGGCTGCGCCGGCCGGCTTGGCGCTGGGCGGACCTCCCTGTAAGCAGGGCTGGGTCCTTTGCTTTGCTTGGCGTTGGCCTTTTGCCATCGCGCTCCTGTGGCTGCCCGGAGAGAGGGGCAACCGCCCTGTAAGGAGGGCGAGAGTGCCCGCCTCCGCGCCCGAGGGGGGACACGGAGCTCTCCCGACCCCCGGCCCGCCCGCCCCGTAAGCGGGGCAGGGCTTTTTCCCTTGGCACCTTTGGTGCCTGCTGGCGGCCCCTGGCCAGAGTGACCCCCCGTAGTCGGGGTGTGTCACGGCCTGTGTCCCTTGCCCCTCAGCACGCCGAGGCCCTTCTGGCCCGCGCGCAGCCCGGGGCCACTAACGGGCTTCTCTCCGTCCTCGGGAACAGGGGGCGAGCCCGAGGCTCTCCTCCCCTGCTCGGCGGCAGGGCCGGCTCCCCACGGCTTGGCGCACAGAGCTTGCTCCCTCTTCTGGGACGTTCCCCCTTTGTGTCCTTGTCCCGTCGGTGTGAGTGAGCGAGCGAGCGAGCTGGTCCCTCCTGTAGCCCCCGTAGAGATGTAGGCAGCGTAGCTTAGACTTCCCAGGAGGGAAAGAGGGGCTCTGTGTGCCAACCCGTGGGGAGTCAGCCCCGCTGCCGAGCAGGAGAGGAGAGCCTCGGGCTCGCCCCCTGTTCCCGAGGACGGAGCGAAGCCCGTTAGTGGCGCCGCGGGGCCGCCGGTCCTGCTGGCGATGTGCCAGCGTGGGCCCCCCCCCCGTCCTCGGGGCTGGGGCCCTGTCCCTGCCGGCCTTAGGCCGCGAGGCCGTTGCTGGGAGTGCCGGGCCTCGGGGGGGGCGGCCCCCTAAGTGGGGCTTTGTGCGTCCCCCCTGCTCGGCGGGCGGTTGGAGGGACCCCCTGTAATCAGGCGGGTGTCCCGCGGGGTCCCCCGGCCTCTCACGGGCGTGGGGCTGGGCGTGTGCCCTCCCTGCCCTCGGGGCCCAGCTCAGGGCCTTAGGCCACGAGCCCCAGTGCCTGGCCCTTGAGCCAGGTACTTGATGCCGCGGGGGAAGGCCGAGCTCCGTGGCTCCCTGGGTGTGGACCCGCCTGTAAGCAGGGTCCGGGTCTGGGAGCCTTTGCGCTCCCTCAGCTGGCAGCCTGTGCGGGGCGACCGCCCCGTTAGCGGGGAGCGGGTCAGGTGCCCCCCGAAGCGGAGAGAAGGAGCCTCCGTAGGCCTTTGGGCCCAGGGCCCCCCTGTAAGTCGGGGTCAGTGCCCTGGTGTCCCAGGCCCTTTGTGGTCCAGGCAGCGGCCGGAGCCCCCTGTAAGCAGGGCGGCAGCCTCTTTGGCCGCTGCTTCGCGTGCCCAGCTGCCTTTGCCCAGAGGGCCCGGCTCCCCGCAGCGGGTGGGACTGCGCCGTGCGTCGCCGTGGTGAGTCCAAGTGAAGCTTGGAGAGTTTTGTGGGGGGAAGTGGGGGGGCCTGTGGGTGGGCGGGGAGGGTCTTGGAGATGTGCCTCCGGGGGCGTGGGGTCCGGGTTGCCTTGGTAGGGAGGAGCTGGTGTTTCTCGGGCCCACCTGCCTCCTCCCGCCCTGGCAGAAGCCGTCGGAGAAGAGAGCGGAAGAGGCGTCGCGCGGGACGGCAGCGCCGGCGCGGGAAGACGCCGCGGTGAGAGCGGCTGAAGTTGGGGGGTGGTGTGGAGGTGTGGGGGTCCTGCGAGTGGGCGGGCGGGTGGTGGCTGGGGCAGCTGCCCCTGGGTCCTGCTTTCCTTCGGTGCAAGGACTCGGAGCTTCTGAGTCCGAGCTGCGTCCTCCTGCCTTGGCAGGAGCCCTCCGAGAAGAAAGCAGAGCCGTGGAGCGGGACGGCGAGGCAAGAGCGAGGAAGAAGAGCGTCGGCTTCGCGCTCAAGAGGGGGCGGGAGAAAGGCCCTCTGGGCAAAGGCCCCTCCCTTGGCATCCCCGGGGCAGGGATCCCAAAGAGTCCGGCGGGCAGCTTCCGGCTGCGCCGGCCGGCTTGGCGCTGGGCGGACCTCCCTGTAAGCAGGGCTGGGTCCTTTGCTTTGCTTGGCGTTGGCCTTTTGCCATCGCGCTCCTGTGGCTGCCCGGAGAGAGGGGCAACCGCCCTGTAAGGAGGGCGAGAGTGCCCGCCTCCGCGCCCGAGGGGGGACACGGAGCTCTCCCGACCCCCGGCCCGCCCGCCCCGTAAGCGGGGCAGGGCTTTTTCCCTTGGCACCTTTGGTGCCTGCTGGCGGCCCCTGGCCAGAGTGACCCCCCGTAGTCGGGGTGTGTCACGGCCTGTGTCCCTTGCCCCTCAGCACGCCGAGGCCCTTCTGGCCCGCGCGCAGCCCGGGGCCACTAACGGGCTTCTCTCCGTCCTCGGGAACAGGGGGCGAGCCCGAGGCTCTCCTCCCCTGCTCGGCGGCAGGGCCGGCTCCCCACGGCTTGGCGCACAGAGCTTGCTCCCTCTTCTGGGACGTTCCCCCTTTGTGTCCTTGTCCCGTCGGTGTGAGTGAGCGAGCGAGCGAGCTGGTCCCTCCTGTAGCCCCCGTAGAGATGTAGGCAGCGTAGCTTAGACTTCCCAGGAGGGAAAGAGGGGCTCTGTGTGCCAACCCGTGGGGAGTCAGCCCCGCTGCCGAGCAGGAGAGGAGAGCCTCGGGCTCGCCCCCTGTTCCCGAGGACGGAGCGAAGCCCGTTAGTGGCGCCGCGGGGCCGCCGGTCCTGCTGGCGATGTGCCAGCGTGGGCCCCCCCCCCGTCCTCGGGGCTGGGGCCCTGTCCCTGCCGGCCTTAGGCCGCGAGGCCGTTGCTGGGAGTGCCGGGCCTCGGGGGGGGCGGCCCCCTAAGTGGGGCTTTGTGCGTCCCCCCTGCTCGGCGGGCGGTTGGAGGGACCCCCTGTAATCAGGCGGGTGTCCCGCGGGGTCCCCCGGCCTCTCACGGGCGTGGGGCTGGGCGTGTGCCCTCCCTGCCCTCGGGGCCCAGCTCAGGGCCTTAGGCCACGAGCCCCAGTGCCTGGCCCTTGAGCCAGGTACTTGATGCCGCGGGGGAAGGCCGAGCTCCGTGGCTCCCTGGGTGTGGACCCGCCTGTAAGCAGGGTCCGGGTCTGGGAGCCTTTGCGCTCCCTCAGCTGGCAGCCTGTGCGGGGCGACCGCCCCGTTAGCGGGGAGCGGGTCAGGTGCCCCCCGAAGCGGAGAGAAGGAGCCTCCGTAGGCCTTTGGGCCCAGGGCCCCCCTGTAAGTCGGGGTCAGTGCCCTGGTGTCCCAGGCCCTTTGTGGTCCAGGCAGCGGCCGGAGCCCCCTGTAAGCAGGGCGGCAGCCTCTTTGGCCGCTGCTTCGCGTGCCCAGCTGCCTTTGCCCAGAGGGCCCGGCTCCCCGCAGCGGGTGGGACTGCGCCGTGCGTCGCCGTGGTGAGTCCAAGTGAAGCTTGGAGAGTTTTGTGGGGGGAAGTGGGGGGGCCTGTGGGTGGGCGGGGAGGGTCTTGGAGATGTGCCTCCGGGGGCGTGGGGTCCGGGTTGCCTTGGTAGGGAGGAGCTGGTGTTTCTCGGGCCCACCTGCCTCCTCCCGCCCTGGCAGAAGCCGTCGGAGAAGAGAGCGGAAGAGGCGTCGCGCGGGACGGCAGCGCCGGCGCGGGAAGACGCCGCGGTGAGAGCGGCTGAAGTTGGGGGGTGGTGTGGAGGTGTGGGGGTCCTGCGAGTGGGCGGGCGGGTGGTGGCTGGGGCAGCTGCCCCTGGGTCCTGCTTTCCTTCGGTGCAAGGACTCGGAGCTTCTGAGTCCGAGCTGCGTCCTCCTGCCTTGGCAGGAGCCCTCCGAGAAGAAAGCAGAGCCGTGGAGCGGGACGGCGAGGCAAGAGCGAGGAAGAAGAGCGTCGGCTTCGCGCTCAAGAGGGGGCGGGAGAAAGGCCCTCTGGGCAAAGGCCCCTCCCTTGGCATCCCCGGGGCAGGGATCCCAAAGAGTCCGGCGGGCAGCTTCCGGCTGCGCCGGCCGGCTTGGCGCTGGGCGGACCTCCCTGTAAGCAGGGCTGGGTCCTTTGCTTTGCTTGGCGTTGGCCTTTTGCCATCGCGCTCCTGTGGCTGCCCGGAGAGAGGGGCAACCGCCCTGTAAGGAGGGCGAGAGTGCCCGCCTCCGCGCCCGAGGGGGGACACGGAGCTCTCCCGACCCCCGGCCCGCCCGCCCCGTAAGCGGGGCAGGGCTTTTTCCCTTGGCACCTTTGGTGCCTGCTGGCGGCCCCTGGCCAGAGTGACCCCCCGTAGTCGGGGTGTGTCACGGCCTGTGTCCCTTGCCCCTCAGCACGCCGAGGCCCTTCTGGCCCGCGCGCAGCCCGGGGCCACTAACGGGCTTCTCTCCGTCCTCGGGAACAGGGGGCGAGCCCGAGGCTCTCCTCCCCTGCTCGGCGGCAGGGCCGGCTCCCCACGGCTTGGCGCACAGAGCTTGCTCCCTCTTCTGGGACGTTCCCCCTTTGTGTCCTTGTCCCGTCGGTGTGAGTGAGCGAGCGAGCGAGCTGGTCCCTCCTGTAGCCCCCGTAGAGATGTAGGCAGCGTAGCTTAGACTTCCCAGGAGGGAAAGAGGGGCTCTGTGTGCCAACCCGTGGGGAGTCAGCCCCGCTGCCGAGCAGGAGAGGAGAGCCTCGGGCTCGCCCCCTGTTCCCGAGGACGGAGCGAAGCCCGTTAGTGGCGCCGCGGGGCCGCCGGTCCTGCTGGCGATGTGCCAGCGTGGGCCCCCCCCCCGTCCTCGGGGCTGGGGCCCTGTCCCTGCCGGCCTTAGGCCGCGAGGCCGTTGCTGGGAGTGCCGGGCCTCGGGGGGGGCGGCCCCCTAAGTGGGGCTTTGTGCGTCCCCCCTGCTCGGCGGGCGGTTGGAGGGACCCCCTGTAATCAGGCGGGTGTCCCGCGGGGTCCCCCGGCCTCTCACGGGCGTGGGGCTGGGCGTGTGCCCTCCCTGCCCTCGGGGCCCAGCTCAGGGCCTTAGGCCACGAGCCCCAGTGCCTGGCCCTTGAGCCA
>NW_026990969.1:0-31096 GCF_036250125.1 Pseudopipra pipra
TGCTCCCTCCCCAGTTCCCCCAGTCCTAGCCCAGTGCCACCAGTGCTCCCAGTCCCACCCCAGTGCCCCCACTCTCATCCCAGTCCCTTGCAACTTCTCTCAGTGCAAGCCAGCGCACCCATTCCTTCCCAAGTGTCCTCCTGCAGTGCAGCTCAGTCCTTCCCCAGTTCGCCCAGTTCCATCCCAGTCCCTTCCCACTGCCCTGAGGCCCATCCCAATTCCCTCCCCAGTGATCCCAGTCCCATCCCAGTGGTGACCCAGTGTGCCCTAGTGCCTCCCCAGTGCCTCTCAGTCCTATCCCAGTGCCTCCAGTCCCTCCCCAGAGAATCCCCGTCCCAGCCCAGTTCCCCCAAGTGCCCCAGGGCCTCTCCAGTGCCCTCAGTCCCGGCCCAGTCCCTCCCCAGTGCATCTCACTCCTATTCCAGTGCCCCCAGTCCCACGGTTCCCCAGTCCCTCCCCCATGACCCCCAGTCCCATCCCACTGCTCCCAGTCCCCCCCCCCCCCGCCCCCCGAAAATCTCAGTCCCACCCCAGTGTCCTCACTCCCAGCCCAAATCCCCCCAGTGCCCCCCATCCCTCCCCACTGCCCCAGTCCCTCCCAGTGCATGCCAGTCCTTTTCCCCGATGCATCCCACTCCCTCCCTAGAACATCCAAGTCCCATCCCAGTTCCCTCCCCAGTGCCCCTGACCCATCCCCAGCCCTCCCGTGACCTCAGTCCCTCCCCAGGGCATCCCGGTTCTTTCCCCCTGTGCATCCCAGTCCCGTCCCAGGCCCACTCCCCAGTCCTGTCACAGTCCTCTTGCAGTCCCTTCCCAGTCCCTTTCCCAGTGCTCCCAGTCCCATCCCAGTTCCCTCCCCAGTGGCCTCAGTCCCATCCCTGTGCCCACCCAGCGCAGCTCAGTCCCATCCCAGTGCCTGTAGTCCCACTGTCCCCAATCCCTCCCCAATGACCCCTGTCCCATCCCACTTCCCCCAGTCCCTCCCTTGAGAATGCCAGTTGCACTCCAGCGCCCCCAGTGCCAGCCCAGTTCTCCCCAGTCCATCTCCAGTGCCCTCAGTCCCATCCCAGTCCCTCCCTACTCCCCCCAGTCCCGCTCCAGTGCCCCTAGTCTCAGCCCAGTGCATCCAACTCCCTTGAAGTGTCCCCAGTCCCATCCCAGTCCCTCCCCAGTTCATTGTGCTCCTTTTCCCTGTGCATCCCATTCCCATCCCAGTCACTTCGCAGTCCCTCCCTGCTCCCTCCCCAGTTCCCCCAGTCCTAGCCCAGTGCCACCAGTGCTCCCAGTCCCACCCCAGTGCCCCCACTCTCATCCCAGTCCCTTGCAACTTCTCTCAGTGCAAGCCAGCGCACCCATTCCTTCCCAAGTGTCCTCCTGCAGTGCAACCCAGTCCTTCCCCAGTTCGCCCAGTTCCATCCCAGTCCCATCCCACTGCCCTGAGGCCCATCCCAATTCCCTCCCCAGTGATCCCAGTCCCATCCCAATGGTGCCACAGTGTGTCCCCAGTGCCTCTCAGTCCTATCCCAGTGCCTCCAGTCCCTCTCCAGAGAATCCCCGTCCCAGCCCAGTACCCCAAGTGCCCCCAGGGCCTCTCCAGTGCCCTCAGTCCCGGCCCAGTCCCTCCCCAGTGCATCTCACTCCTATCCCAGTGCCCCCAGTCCCATCCCAGTCCCTCCCCAATGACCCCCAGTCCCATCCCAGTGCTCCCAGTCCCCCTCACCCCCCCGAAAATCTCAGTCCCACCCCAGTGTCCCCACTCCCAGCCCAAATCCCCCCAGTGCCCCCAGTCCCTCTCCAGCGTCCCCAGTCCCATCCCCATCCCTCCCCACTGCCCCAGTCCCTCCCAGTGCATGCCAGTCCTTTTCCCCGATGCATCTCACTCCCTCCCTAGAGCATCCAAGTCCCATCCCAGTTCCCTCCCCAGTGCCCCTGACCCATCCCCAGCCCTCCCGTGACCTCAGTCCCTCCCCAGGGCATCCCGGTTCTTTTCCCCTGTGCATCCCAGTCCCATCCCAGGCCCACTCCCCAGTCCTGTCACAGTCCTCTTGCAGTCCCTTCCCAGTCCAATCCCAGTCCCTGCAGTGGCTTTCCCGTTGCTCCAGTCCCTCCCCAGTGCATTCCGCTCCTTTCTCCCATGCATCCCATTCCCATTCCAGTACCATCCCAGTTCCCTTCCCAGCCCCCTCGCAGTCCCTCCCTGCTCCCTCCCCAGTTCCCCCAGTCCTAGCCCAATGCCACCTGTCCTCCCAGTCCCACCCCAGTGCCCCCACTCCCATCCCAGTCTCTCCCCACTTCCCCCACTGCAACCCACCACCTCCTTTCCCTCCCAAGTGTCCTTTTGCAGTGCAACCCAGTCCTTCCCCAGTTTGCCTAGTCCCATCCCAGTCCCTCCTAAGTGATTCCCAGTCCCTCCCCAGTCCCTTCCCAGTACAATTGAGGGCACTGAAGAGGCCCTCGGGACGCTTGGCGGAACTGGGCTGGGACGGGGATTCTCTGGGGAGGGACTGGAGGCACTGGGATAGGACTGAGAGGCAGTGGGGAGGCACTAGGACACACTGGGCCACCACTGGGATAGGACTGGAATCACCGGGGAGGGAATTGGGATGGGCCTGAGGGCAGTGGGAAGGGACTGGGATGGGACTGGGCAAACTGGGGAAAGACTGGGTTGCACTGCAGGAGGACACTTGGGAAGGAATGGGTGCACTGGCTTGCACTGAGAGAAGTGGGAAGGGACTGGGATGAGAATGGGGGCACTGGGGTGAGACAGGGAGCATCTCCAGTGCCCTCAGTCCCATCCCAGTCCCTCCCCACTGCCCCCAGTCCCTCCCCAATGCGTTGTGCTCCTTTTCCCTGTGCATCCCATTCCCATCCCAGTCACTTCGCAGTCCCTCCCTGCTCCCTCCCCAGTTCCCCCAGTCCTAGCCCAGTGCCACCAGTGCTCCCAGTCCCACCCCAGTGCCCCCACTCTCATCCCAGTCCCTTGCAACTTCTCTCAGTGCAAGCCAGCGCACCCATTCCTTCCCAAGTGTCCTCCTGCAGTGCAGCTCAGTCCTTCCCCAGTTCGCCCAGTTCCATCCCAGTCCCTTCCCACTGCCCTGAGGCCCATCCCAATTCCCTCCCCAGTGATCCCAGTCCCATCCCAGTGGTGACCCAGTGTGCCCTAGTGCCTCCCCAGTGCCTCTCAGTCCTATCCCAGTGCCTCCAGTCCCTCCCCAGAGAATCCCCGTCCCAGCCCAGTTCCCCCAAGTGCCCCCAGGGCCTCTCCAGTGCCCTCAGTCCCGGCCCAGTCCCTCCCCAGTGCATCTCACTCCTATTCCAGTGCCCCCCAGTCCCACGGTTCCCCAGTCCCTCCCCCATGACCCCCAGTCCCATCCCACTGCTCCCAGTCCCCCCCCCCCCCCGCCCCCCGAAAATCTCAGTCCCACCCCAGTGTCCTCACTCCCAGCCCAAATCCCCCCAGTGCCCCCATCCCTCCCCACTGCCCCAGTCCCTCCCAGTGCATGCCAGTCCTTTTCCCCGATGCATCCCACTCCCTCCCTAGAACATCCAAGTCCCATCCCAGTTCCCTCCCCAGTGCCCCTGACCCATCCCCAGCCCTCCCGTGACCTCAGTCCCTCCCCAGGGCATCCCGGTTCTTTCCCCCTGTGCATCCCAGTCCCGTCCCAGGCCCACTCCCCAGTCCTGTCACAGTCCTCTTGCAGTCCCTTCCCAGTCCCTTTCCCAGTGCTCCCAGTCCCATCCCAGTTCCCTCCCCAGTGGCCTCAGTCCCATCCCTGTGCCCACCCAGCGCAGCTCAGTCCCATCCCAGTGCCTGTAGTCCCACTGTCCCCAATCCCTCCCCAATGACCCCTGTCCCATCCCACTTCCCCCAGTCCCTCCCTTGAGAATGCCAGTTGCACTCCAGCGCCCCCAGTGCCAGCCCAGTTCTCCCCAGTCCATCTCCAGTGCCCTCAGTCCCATCCCAGTCCCTCCCTACTCCCCCCAGTCCCGCTCCAGTGCCCCTAGTCTCAGCCCAGTGCATCCAACTCCCTTGAAGTGTCCCCAGTCCCATCCCAGTCCCTCCCCAGTTCATTGTGCTCCTTTTCCCTGTGCATCCCATTCCCATCCCAGTCACTTCGCAGTCCCTCCCTGCTCCCTCCCCAGTTCCCCCAGTCCTAGCCCAGTGCCACCAGTGCTCCCAGTCCCACCCCAGTGCCCCCCACTCTCATCCCAGTCCCTTGCAACTTCTCTCAGTGCAAGCCAGCGCACCCATTCCTTCCCAAGTGTCCTCCTGCAGTGCAACCCAGTCCTTCCCCAGTTCGCCCAGTTCCATCCCAGTCCCATCCCACTGCCCTGAGGCCCATCCCAATTCCCTCCCCAGTGATCCCAGTCCCATCCCAATGGTGCCACAGTGTGTCCCCAGTGCCTCTCAGTCCTATCCCAGTGCCTCCAGTCCCTCTCCAGAGAATCCCCGTCCCAGCCCAGTACCCCAAGTGCCCCCCAGGGCCTCTCCAGTGCCCTCAGTCCCGGCCCAGTCCCTCCCCAGTGCATCTCACTCCTATCCCAGTGCCCCCAGTCCCATCCCAGTCCCTCCCCAATGACCCCCAGTCCCATCCCAGTGCTCCCAGTCCCCCTCACCCCCCCGAAAATCTCAGTCCCACCCCAGTGTCCCCACTCCCAGCCCAAATCCCCCCAGTGCCCCCCAGTCCCCTCTCCAGCGTCCCCAGTCCCATCCCCATCCCTCCCCACTGCCCCAGTCCCTCCCAGTGCATGCCAGTCCTTTTCCCCGATGCATCTCACTCCCTCCCTAGAGCATCCAAGTCCCATCCCAGTTCCCTCCCCAGTGCCCCTGACCCATCCCCAGCCCTCCCGTGACCTCAGTCCCTCCCCAGGGCATCCCGGTTCTTTTCCCCTGTGCATCCCAGTCCCATCCCAGGCCCACTCCCCAGTCCTGTCACAGTCCTCTTGCAGTCCCTCCCCATCCAATCCCAGTCCCTGCAGTGGCTTTCCCGTTGCTCCCAGTTCCTCCCCAGTGCATTCCGCTCCTTTCTCCCATGCATCCCATTCCCATTCCAGTACCATCCCAGTTCCCTTCCCAGCCCCCTCGCAGTCCCTCCCTGCTCCCTCCCCAGTTCCCCCAGTCCTAGCCCAATGCCACCTGTCCTCCCAGTCCCACCCCCAGTGCCCCCACTCCCATCCCAGTCTCTCCCCACTTCCCCCACTGCAACCCACCACCTCCTTTCCCTCCCAAGTGTCCTTTTGCAGTGCAACCCAGTCCTTCCCCAGTTTGCCTAGTCCCATCCCAGTCCCTCCTAAGTGATTCCCAGTCCCTCCCCAGTCCCTTCCCAGTACAATTGAGGGCACTGAAGAGGCCCTCGGGACGCTTGGCGGAACTGGGCTGGGGACGGGGATTCTCTGGGGAGGGACTGGAGGCACTGGGATAGGACTGAGAGGCACTGGGGAGGCACTAGGACACACTGGGCCACCACTGGGATAGGACTGGAATCACCGGGGAGGGAATTGGGATGGGCCTGAGGGCAGTGGGAAGGGACTGGGATGGGACTGGGCAAACTGGGGAAAGACTGGGTTGCACTGCAGGAGGACACTTGGGAAGGAATGGGTGCACTGGCTTGCACTGAGAGAAGTGGGAAGGGACTGGGATGAGAATGGGGGCACTGGGGTGAGACAGGGAGCATCTCCAGTGCCCTCAGTCCCATCCCAGTCCCTCCCCACTGCCCCCAGTCCCTCCCCAATGCGTTGTGCTCCTTTTCCCTGTGCATCCCATTCCCATCCCAGTCACTTCGCAGTCCCTCCCTGCTCCCTCCCCAGTTCCCCCAGTCCTAGCCCAGTGCCACCAGTGCTCCCAGTCCCACCCCAGTGCCCCCACTCTCATCCCAGTCCCTTGCAACTTCTCTCAGTGCAAGCCAGCGCACCCATTCCTTCCCAAGTGTCCTCCTGCAGTGCAGCTCAGTCCTTCCCCAGTTCGCCCAGTTCCATCCCAGTCCCTTCCCACTGCCCTGAGGCCCATCCCAATTCCCTCCCCAGTGATCCCAGTCCCATCCCAGTGGTGACCCAGTGTGCCCTAGTGCCTCCCCAGTGCCTCTCAGTCCTATCCCAGTGCCTCCAGTCCCTCCCCAGAGAATCCCCGTCCCAGCCCAGTTCCCCCAAGTGCCCCCAGGGCCTCTCCAGTGCCCTCAGTCCCGGCCCAGTCCCTCCCCAGTGCATCTCACTCCTATTCCAGTGCCCCCAGTCCCACGGTTCCCCAGTCCCTCCCCCATGACCCCCAGTCCCATCCCACTGCTCCCAGTCCCCCCCCCCCCCGCCCCCCGAAAATCTCAGTCCCACCCCAGTGTCCTCACTCCCAGCCCAAATCCCCCCAGTGCCCCCATCCCTCCCCACTGCCCCAGTCCCTCCCAGTGCATGCCAGTCCTTTTCCCCGATGCATCCCACTCCCTCCCTAGAACATCCAAGTCCCATCCCAGTTCCCTCCCCAGTGCCCCTGACCCATCCCCAGCCCTCCCGTGACCTCAGTCCCTCCCCAGGGCATCCCGGTTCTTTCCCCCTGTGCATCCCAGTCCCGTCCCAGGCCCACTCCCCAGTCCTGTCACAGTCCTCTTGCAGTCCCTTCCCAGTCCCTTTCCCAGTGCTCCCAGTCCCATCCCAGTTCCCTCCCCAGTGGCCTCAGTCCCATCCCTGTGCCCACCCAGCGCAGCTCAGTCCCATCCCAGTGCCTGTAGTCCCACTGTCCCCAATCCCTCCCCAATGACCCCTGTCCCATCCCACTTCCCCCAGTCCCTCCCTTGAGAATGCCAGTTGCACTCCAGCGCCCCCCAGTGCCAGCCCAGTTCTCCCCAGTCCATCTCCAGTGCCCTCAGTCCCATCCCAGTCCCTCCCTACTCCCCCCCAGTCCCGCTCCAGTGCCCCTAGTCTCAGCCCAGTGCATCCAACTCCCTTGAAGTGTCCCCAGTCCCATCCCAGTCCCCTCCCCAGTTCATTGTGCTCCTTTTCCCTGTGCATCCCATTCCCATCCCAGTCACTTCGCAGTCCCTCCCTGCTCCCTCCCCAGTTCCCCCAGTCCTAGCCCAGTGCCACCAGTGCTCCCAGTCCCACCCCAGTGCCCCCACTCTCATCCCAGTCCCTTGCAACTTCTCTCAGTGCAAGCCAGCGCACCCCATTCCTTCCCAAGTGTCCTCCTGCAGTGCAACCCAGTCCTTCCCCAGTTCGCCCAGTTCCATCCCAGTCCCATCCCACTGCCCTGAGGCCCATCCCAATTCCCTCCCCAGTGATCCCAGTCCCATCCCAATGGTGCCACAGTGTGTCCCCAGTGCCTCTCAGTCCTATCCCAGTGCCTCCAGTCCCTCTCCAGAGAATCCCCGTCCCAGCCCAGTACCCCAAGTGCCCCCAGGGCCTCTCCAGTGCCCTCAGTCCCGGCCCAGTCCCTCCCCAGTGCATCTCACTCCTATCCCAGTGCCCCCAGTCCCATCCCAGTCCCCTCCCCAATGACCCCCAGTCCCATCCCAGTGCTCCCAGTCCCCCTCACCCCCCCGAAAATCTCAGTCCCACCCCAGTGTCCCCACTCCCAGCCCAAATCCCCCCAGTGCCCCCAGTCCCTCTCCAGCGTCCCCAGTCCCATCCCCATCCCTCCCCCACTGCCCCAGTCCCTCCCAGTGCATGCCAGTCCTTTTCCCCGATGCATCTCACTCCCTCCCTAGAGCATCCAAGTCCCATCCCAGTTCCCTCCCCAGTGCCCCTGACCCATCCCCAGCCCTCCCGTGACCTCAGTCCCTCCCCAGGGCATCCCGGTTCTTTTCCCCTGTGCATCCCAGTCCCATCCCAGGCCCACTCCCCAGTCCTGTCACAGTCCTCTTGCAGTCCCTTCCCAGTCCAATCCCAGTCCCTGCAGTGGCTTTCCCCGTTGCTCCCAGTCCCTCCCCAGTGCATTCCGCTCCTTTCTCCCATGCATCCCATTCCCATTCCAGTCCTACCATCCCAGTTCCCTTCCCAGCCCCCTCGCAGTCCCTCCCTGCTCCCTCCCCAGTTCCCCCAGTCCTAGCCCCAATGCCACCTGTCCTCCCAGTCCCACCCCAGTGCCCCCACTCCCATCCCAGTCTCTCCCCACTTCCCCCACTGCAACCCACCACCTCCTTTCCCTCCCAAGTGTCCTTTTGCAGTGCAACCCAGTCCTTCCCCAGTTTGCCTAGTCCCATCCCAGTCCCTCCTAAGTGATTCCCAGTCCCTCCCCAGTCCCTTCCCAGTACAATTGAGGGCACTGAAGAGGCCCTCGGGACGCTTGGGGGAACTGGGCTGGGACGGGGATTCTCTGGGGAGGGACTGGAGGCACTGGGATAGGACTGAGAGGCAGTGGGGAGGCACTAGGACACACTGGGCCACCACTGGGATAGGACTGGAATCACCGGGGAGGGAATTGGGATGGGCCTGAGGGCAGTGGGAAGGGACTGGGATGGGACTGGGCAAACTGGGGAAAGACTGGGTTGCACTGCAGGAGGACACTTGGGAAGGAATGGGTGCACTGGCTTGCACTGAGAGAAGTGGGAAGGGACTGGGATGAGAATGGGGGCACTGGGGTGAGACAGGGAGCATCTCCAGTGCCCTCAGTCCCATCCCAGTCCCTCCCCACTGCCCCCAGTCCCTCCCCAATGCGTTGTGCTCCTTTTCCCTGTGCATCCCATTCCCATCCCAGTCACTTCGCAGTCCCTCCCTGCTCCCTCCCCAGTTCCCCCAGTCCTAGCCCAGTGCCACCAGTGCTCCCAGTCCCACCCCAGTGCCCCCACTCTCATCCCAGTCCCTTGCAACTTCTCTCAGTGCAAGCCAGCGCACCCATTCCTTCCCAAGTGTCCTCCTGCAGTGCAGCTCAGTCCTTCCCCAGTTCGCCCAGTTCCATCCCAGTCCCTTCCCCACTGCCCTGAGGCCCATCCCAATTCCCTCCCCAGTGATCCCAGTCCCATCCCAGTGGTGACCCAGTGTGCCCTAGTGCCTCCCCAGTGCCTCTCAGTCCTATCCCAGTGCCTCCAGTCCCTCCCCAGAGAATCCCCGTCCCAGCCCAGTTCCCCCAAGTGCCCCCAGGGCCTCTCCAGTGCCCTCAGTCCCGGCCCAGTCCCTCCCCAGTGCATCTCACTCCTATTCCAGTGCCCCCAGTCCCACGGTTCCCCAGTCCCTCCCCAATGACCCCCAGTCCCATCCCACTGCTCCCAGTCCCCCCCCCACCCCCCGAAAATCTCAGGTCCCACCCCAGTGTCCTCACTCCCAGCCCAAATCCCCCCAGTGCCCCCATCCCTCCCCACTGCCCCAGTCCCTCCCAGTGCATGCCAGTCCTTTTCCCCGATGCATCCCACTCCCTCCCTAGAACATCCAAGTCCCATCCCAGTTCCCTCCCCAGTGCCCCCTGACCCATCCCCAGCCCTCCCGTGACCTCAGTCCCTCCCCAGGGCATCCCGGTTCTTTCCCCCTGTGCATCCCAGTCCCGTCCCAGGCCCACTCCCCAGTCCTGTCACAGTCCTCTTGCAGTCCCTTCCCAGTCCCTTTCCCAGTGCTCCCAGTCCCATCCCAGTTCCCTCCCCAGTGGCCTCAGTCCCATCCCTGTGCCCACCCAGCGCAGCTCAGTCCCATCCCAGTGCCTGTAGTCCCACTGTCCCCAATCCCTCCCCAATGACCCCTGTCCCATCCCACTTCCCCCAGTCCCTCCCTTGAGAATGCCAGTTGCACTCCAGCGCCCCCAGTGCCAGCCCAGTTCTCCCCAGTCCATCTCCAGTGCCCTCAGTCCCATCCCAGTCCCTCCCTACTCCCCCCAGTCCCGCTCCAGTGCCCCTAGTCTCAGCCCAGTGCATCCAACTCCCTTGAAGTGTCCCCAGTCCCATCCCAGTCCCTCCCCAGTTCATTGTGCTCCTTTTCCCTGTGCATCCCATTCCCATCCCAGTCACTTCGCAGTCCCTCCCTGCTCCCTCCCCAGTTCCCCCAGTCCTAGCCCAGTGCCACCAGTGCTCCCAGTCCCACCCCAGTGCCCCCCGACTCTCATCCCAGTCCCTTGCAACTTCTCTCAGTGCAAGCCAGCGCACCCATTCCTTCCCAAGTGTCCTCCTGCAGTGCAACCCAGTCCTTCCCCAGTTCGCCCAGTTCCATCCCAGTCCCATCCCACTGCCCTGAGGCCCATCCCAATTCCCTCCCCAGTGATCCCAGTCCCATCCCAGTGGTGGCCCAGTGTGTCCTAGTGCCTCCCCAGTGCCTCAGTCAGTCCTATCCCAGTGCCTCCAGTCCCTCCCCAGAGAATCCCCGTCCCAGCCCAGTTCCCCCAAGTGCCCCCAGGGCCTCTCCAGTGCCCTCAGTCCCGGCCCAGTCCCTCCCCAGTGCATCTCACTCCTATCCCAGTGCCCCCAGTCCCACGGTTCCCCAGTCCCTCCCCCATGACCCCCAGTCCCATCCCACTGCTCCAGTCCCCCCCCCCCCCGCCCCCCGAAAATCTCAGTCCCACCCCAGTGTCCCCACTCCCAGCCCAAATCTCCCCAGTGCCCCCATCCCTCCCCACTGCCCCAGTCCCTCCCAGTGCATGCCAGTCCTTTTCCCTGATGCATCCCACCCCCTCCCTAGAACATCCAAGTCCCATCCCAGTTCCCTCCCCAGTGCCCCTGACCCATCCCCAGGCCTCCCGTGACCTCAGTCCCTCCCCAGGGCATCCCGGTTCTTTCCCCCTGTGCATCCCAGTCCTGTCCCAGGCCCCACTCCCCAGTCCTGTCACAGTCCTCTTGCAGTCCCTCCCCAGTCCAATCCCAGTCCCTGCAGTGGCTTTCCCGTTGCTCCCAGTTCCTCCCCTGTGCATTCTGCTCCTTTCTCCCATGCATCCCATTCCCATTCCAGTACCATCCCAGTTCCCTTCCTAGCCCCCCTCGCAGTCCCTCCCTGCTCCCTCCCCAGTTCCCCCAGTCCTAGCCCAGTGCCACCTGTCCTCCCAGTCCCACCCCAGTGCCCCCACTCTCATCCCAGTCTCTCCCCACTTCCCCCACTGCAACCCACCACCTCCTTTCCCTCCCAAGTGTGCTCTCGCAGTGCAATCCAGTCCTTCCCCAGTTTGCCTAGTCCCCATCCCAGTCCCTCCTAAGTGATTCCCAGTCCCTCCCCCAGTCCCTTCCCAGTACAACTGCATCCCATCCAGTGACAGCAGTCCCATCCCAGTGGTCCCAGTCTCTCCCCAGAGATTCTCAGGCCCATCCTAGGCACGCTCTCCAGACCCCTCCCCAGTCCTCTCACAGTCCCCTTGCAGTCCCTTCCCAGTCCTATCCCAGTCCCTGCAGTCCCCTTTCCCAGTGCTCCCAGTTCCATCCCAGTCTCTCTCCAATGACCCCCCAGTCCCATCCCACTGCTCCCAGTCCCCCTCACCCCCCCGAAAATCTCAGTCCCACCCCAGTGTCCCCACTCCCAGCCCAAATCCCCCCAGTGCCCCCAGTCCCTCTCCAGTGTCCCCAGTCCCATCCCCATCCCTCCCCACTGCCCCCAGTCCCTCCCAGTGCATGCCAGTCCTTCTCCCCGATGCATCCCACTCCCTCCCTAGAACATCCAAGTCCCATCCCAGTTCCCTCCCCAGTGCCCCTGACCCATCCCCAGCCCTCCCGTGACCTCAGTCCCTCCCCAGGGCATCCCGGTTCTTTCCCCCTGTGCATCCCAGTCCCATCCCAGGCCCACTCCCCAGTCCTGTCACAGTCCCTCTTGCAGTCCCTTCCCAGTCCCTTTCCCAGTGCTCCCAGTCCCATCCCAGTTCCCTCCCCAGTGACCTCAGTCCCATCCCTGTGCCCACCCAGCGCAGCTCAGTCCCATCCCAGTGCCTGTAGTCCCACTGTCCCCAATCCCTCCCCAATGACCCCTGTCCCATCCCACTTCCCCCAGTCCCTCCCTTGAGAATCCCAGTTGCACTCCAGCACCCCCAGTGCCAGCCCAGTTCTCCCCAGTCCATCTCCAGTGCCCTCAGTCCCATCCCAGTCCCTCCCTACTCCCCCCAGTCCCGCTCCAGTGCCCCTAGTCTCAGCCCAATGCATCCAACTCCCTTGAAGTGTCCCCAGTCCCATCCCAGTCCCTCCCCAGTTCATTGTGCTCCTTTTCCCTGTGCATCCCATTCCCATCCCAGTCACTTCGCAGTCCCTCCCTGCTCCCTCCCCAGTTCCCGCAGTCCTAGCCCAGTGCCACCTGTCCTCCCAGTCCCACCCCAGTGCCCCCACTCTCATCCCAGTCTCTCCCCACTTCCCCCACTGCAACCCACCACCTCCTTTCCCTCCCAAGTGTCCTTTTGCAGTGCAACCCAGTCCTTCCCCAGTTTGCCTAGTCCCATCCCAGTCCCTCCTAAGTGATTCCCATTCCCTCCCCAGTCCCTTCCCAGTACAACTGCATCCCATCCCAGTGACAGCAGTCCCATCCCAGTGGTCCCAGTCCTCTCCCCAGAGATTCTCAGGCCCATCCCAGGCACGCTCTCCAGTCCCCTCCCCAGTCCTCTCACAGTCCCCTTGCAGTCCCTTCCCAGTCCTATCCCAGTCCCTGCAGTCCCTTTCCCAGTGCTCCCAGTCCCATCCCAGTCCCTCCCCAATGACCCTCAGTCCCATCCCACTGCTCCCAGTCCCCCTCACCCCCCCCGAAAATCTCAGTCCCACCCCAGTGTCCCCCACTCCCAGCCCAAATCCCCCCAGTGCCCCCAGTCCCTCTCCAGTGTCCCCAGTCCCATCCCCATCCCTCCCCACTGCCCCAGTCCCTCCCAGTGCATGCCAGTCCTTTTCCCCGATGCATCCCACTCCCTTCCTAGAACATCCAGTCCCATCCCAGTTCCCTTCCCAGTGCCCCTGACCCATCCCCAGCCCTCCCGTGACCTCAGTCCCTCCCCAGGGCATCCCGGTTCTTTTCCCCTGTGCATCCCAGTCCCATCCCAGGCCCACTCCCCAGTCCTGTCACAGTCCTCTTGCAGTCCCTTCCCAGTCCAATCCCAGTCCCTGCAGTGGCTTTCCCGTTGCTCCCAGTCCTTCCCCAGTGCATTCCGCTCCTTTCTCCCATGCATCCCATTCCCATTCCAGTACCATCCCAGTTCCCTTCCCAGCCCCCTCGCAGTCCCTCCCTGCTCCCTCCCCAGTTCCCCCAGTCCTAGCCCAGTGCCACCAGTGCTCCCAGTCCCACCCCAGTGCCCCCACTCTTATCCCAGTCCCTTCCCACTTGTCTCAGTGCAAGCCAGCGCACCCATTCCTTCCCAAGTGTCCTCCTGCAGTGCAACCCAGTCCTTCCCCAGTTTGCCCAGTTCCATCCCAGTCCCTTCCCACTGTCCTCAGGCCCATCCCAATTCCCTCCCCTGTGATCCCTAATTAAGGTGTCTTTTACTCCGTGTTCCCAGGCTCCCTCTTTCCCTTCGGTCGCCGTGGACACTGTGCCGGATGCCTCTGGCAGGACTAACCCCGGGGCTTTTATGTCCAACGTGCTGTGCTGTGTGTGCCTGCAGGTAAGAAAAGCTGGGAGTGCAGTCCTTCTGCTTTGATTGCTGTGTCTCTTGGGTAGTGATTTTGGAGGGGAATCCCAGAGCGATTTGGTTTGAAGGGGACCTTCAAAGGCCATCCTGCCTTCCGTGGGCAGGGACACCTTCCCCTCTCATCCTCAGCTGGATGCTCCCAGTCCCATCCAGCCTGGCCTGGAACACTTGCAGGGATGGGGCAGGCTCAGCTTCCCTGTGCAGTGTGCTCTAATATCTCTCCCCTGTCATCAGGAAAAATGTTGTCAGCGTGTTTTGTTCAACGATGGTAAGCAGGGCCCGGGTGAAAATGACTTTCTGTTAGGTGCAGAGGGAAATAATTCTCCTTTGAAGTCAAATGTATTCAGATTTGCACGAGTCTTGTCTGCCTTCTGTTTGAATTGCTTCCTATTCTAGGCAGTTGTTTTAAATTAAACTTTTATTTTGTGTCTCCCCCTTCAGCATCCTGTCCAAGACAAAGCTACCTTTCCTCGTGGGAATGGACTGGCCGGGCTTTGGCAATCTGGCCCCTCGAAAGTCTTAAGTGACCTCTTCCAGCAGGGGAAGACTGAAGCAAGGGGTGCCAGAAAGAACTGGAGTTTCTGGAGAATAAAAGCTGGAAGCGTGCCCCCGAAAATCCCCCCGGGTGGTCAGTGGTCTGACTTGCAGGGACCGGTGGCCTTGGCCAGGAGCGGTCCTGTGGGAAGCGGCTTTGCCCAGCCTGTAATTTTAATTTCCATTGGCTGCTTGGCAAAGCCCCCCTGAGTGAGCCCCAGTGCCTGGCATGAGCGGAGCGGGCTTCCAGGGAGGTATTCACCTGGTCAGCGTCAGGAACCATCCTAACTGAGGCCTCGGTGAGTGCTTTTTGTATGACTGGACAGTGAAGCTGTGTGAATGACCTGGCTAGTGCTCGGTGTACTCCTAATTAAAGTGTGTTTTACTCTGTGTTCTCAGGCTCCCTCTTTCCCTTCGGTTGCCATGGGTGTGCCGGACACCTCTGGCAGGACTAACCCTGTGGCTTTTATGTCCAACGTGCTGTGCTGTGTGCCTGCAGGTAAGAAAAGCTGGGAGTGCAGTCCCTCTGCTTTGATTGCTGTGTCTCTTGGGTAGTGATTTTGGAGGGGAATCCCAGAGCGATTTGGTTTGAAGGGGACCTTCAAAGGCCATCCTGCCTTCCGTGGGCAGGGACACCTTCCCCTCTCATCCTCAGCTGGATGCTCCCAGTCCCATCCAGCCTGGCCTGGAACACTTGCAGGGATGGGGCAGGCTCAGCTTCCCTGTGCAGTGTGCTCTAATATCTCTCCACTGGCATCCTGAAAAATGTTGTCAGCGTGTTTTGTTGGACGACGGTAAGCAGGACCTGGGTGAAAAGGACATTCTCTGAGGTGCTGGGAGAAGGAGCAGGAACGGGAGCGTGCTGCGGAGAAGGAAAATTCCAGGGGGTGGGTGCCAAGAAATTTGTCCTTCCCTTGCCCTGTGCTCTGCACTTAGCAATGGGTCAAGTGCAGAAGTTTCCTGGGGACCCTGGGAAATGATGCCGGGTCTGCTAAGAAAAGTGGGGCCAAAGGAGCAGGACCTGGGTCTGCGAGCGTGGGAGAAACAAGGGCCGGGTCATCCTCTGCCTCCAGGAGGGAGGGCAGCAGGAAAGGCCACGGACTAAAGCACTGAAGTGCCGTTCCCCAGGGAGCCCCTGCCCAGCACTGAACTTGCTTGTGCACTTGCTGTCCCTTTGCCAGCGGAGCCGAAGCGTCGGGTGCGGGTGCCGGGGGGATGGAGCTGCCAAGGACAAACTGGGAGGGTGTTTGCAAAGGAAGGGGGGAGAAGGAGCTCTTGATGTGCTTTTTTTACTTCTTCATCCCACAGAATTGCCACGAGAGGAAATACTTCAGAGGGGCTTCCCTCCAGCTAAGCCCTGAATATGCCAGGAGGTTTCAGCCGGGAGGAAAGGAGCTGTGGAAGAAAAGCAGCCTAAAAATAGCCAGCGGGGATCATCAGGTTTTCCAGCCAAGAAGAACAAGGAGAGAGATGAGGGAATCGGGTTCCAATTCCTAATGATTTGGTGGGTGCAGGAATGATTTCTGTGTGTTTTCCAGTCCCTTTTGATTCCTGAGATGATTTTAAAATGATGGCTTTAGCAATCAACTAAATCGGAGATGTTGTTTTTGAGAGGAAATGATGCCAAATAAATGCAGAGTTTTGGGTCAGTTTTTGGGATGATTTGGGTCATTTTTTGGGGTCAGTTTGGGGGTCACTGTTTGGGGTGATTTGGGTCAGTTTTGGGTCAGCTTTTGGGATGATTGGGGTCAGTTTTGGGTCAGCTTTTGGGATGATTTGGGTCGGTTTTGGGGTCAATTTTTGGGGAGCACTGGGTGCTACTGGAGTTTGTTGGGGGAGCACTGGGTGTTACTGGGGGTTGTTGAGGAGCACTGGGTGTTACTGGGGTGCACTGGGGAGCACCGGGTGTTACTGAGGGTTGTTGGGGAGCACTGGGAGAGAAGATGAAAAATAAAGAGAATAAAAAATAAACGAAATAAAAAAAGGAAATATAAAAAACAAAAGAAAATTAAAAAAAAGGCAAAAAACCTAAAAAGGAAATAAAATGAAAATGAAATAAAAGAGAAAAAAAAAAAAAAGAAAAAAAGAAACCCCTTCTTGGGCACCCCGTTTCCTCTCCTCCCCCCCCCCCCCGAACCGTAAATTGCGGGGTCATCACCCCTCAAATGTGAGAAGGGGACCCCAAAATGTGGGTGAGGGAACCCCAGAGAGCCGAAAAAGTGGAGGGGGAGCCGCAGTAAGAAAGCGAAGCCGGGCGGTCGGGCGGCGGGGTGGGGGGGGGAGCCAAGGTGGCGACGCCGGCGCGTGCGCAGTCGTTGGAAAGACGCCGGCGATCACGTGGTAACTGAGGGCAGCCAGGAGAGGGACCGGCGACGCATGCGCGGTGGCTCTCGTGCCGGTGCAGCGCTCCCTGGTCGAGTTAAGGGCCGGTTCCGGCGGCAGGGCGGGACTCGCGGTCTCCCGTCCCTCCCGGGGTGTGTGTGGGGGGAATAACATGAAGATTTTTTGGGGTGAAAGCGCAGAAATTAGCGAGGAGGGACGCTAATTTGGGTAAACCCGGTCCCCGGAAGTAGAGAGCGACCGGAAGTCCTCCAAGGCCCCGTCCCAGAAGTCCGCCAAGCCCACAGTAAAGATGGCGCCGCCAGGACCGGGACGACCACACTAAAAATGGCGGCCCCTGCCCGGAAGTTTGCCCCGACGCCACACTCAAGATGGCGCCGCCAAAACCGGAACTTAGCCGAGGCCACACTAAAGATGGCGGCGAGAGGCCCCCTCGCTTTAGAGAGGTGTCTATCCTGTTGCCTGACCTCCGCCGCGACCCGGACCCCCGCCCCGCGCCCGCAGCGCCGTCTCGCCGCGCCGCTTCCCGCTGTGGGGACGGGGCGGGGCGCTCGGCGGCGCCGGGCGCGGGCGGCAGGTTCGTGGGCGGCGGCAGGCACCGGCGAGGGCAGCCCCCGTCTCGGCGCCGCGGCGCGCGAGGACCTCAGGCGCCCACGCCGCGCCGCCCGCTCGCCCCGCTCCGCTCCCGCTCCCGCTCCCGCCCCCGCCGTGCCCTGGAGATGCTATCGGGGCTGCGCCGCCGCCTTCCCCCCCGGGAGCGACCCACGGCGGCAGATCCGACGGAGATCGTACCCGAGGTTAGCTGGGCGCGGCGGGTGGGCGCGGCCGCCTGTGGCTCCACCCGTCCCTCTCTCCCCTCCCATGCGGGACAGCCCCAGGTGTGGGCAGTGAGGCTGACAAAGAGGCGGGACAGCCCCAGGTGTGGGCAGTGAGGGTGACAAGGGGCGGGCCGTGCTCGGTGGGGCCCTTTTTATGGGGAGCTTCTGCAGGAGAGCAGTCGATCCCAGGGAATCTCTCAAGCAGTGATGGTGAGAGCATCTCGCAGGGACTGGGGGAAGCACCTGATGTACCCGGATTATCGCTTGAGGAAGGTGCCGAGGGATGAGCCCTGTTCCAGGAAGCAGCGCAGGAGAGGGGAGCAGCGCACGTGGACAGGTGGGAGAGTGTTGGGGTGCAGAAAACATGCAGCTCAGACTAGAGGAAGACCTTGGAAGTTTCTTTTATTGATACAAACGTGCAAAGCAGAGAGTGAGGTGGAATATAAACACTGTAGGTGCTCGGGCAGGTGAACCAGGACTTAGGAGAGGAAATCGCTTTCCTCAGCACCTAAAGTTCCAATTGCCTCTCTCAGGAGCAGTCGAGAGGAGTTTCTACTTTGGGGCTGGTCTCCAAAGGTAGGCACCTGAAACTGCTGTGGGAAGCTTACTGCCGTAACCAGACAGTAATTTCCCCTGATATTTTAGCTACTAAACCCAGTGAGTTTTATTTCCTCTGTGCAGAGCTCTCCACTCTCATTTTAAGGCTATTTTCCCCGGTCCTCACCGCAGGACAGCGGCTCTTTCCCGGTTCAAACCTCGGCACAGCCACCGAACCGGGCGCGGGTCCGTGGAAGCACTTCCTGATTCTCGTTATTACCTCACTCCACATCCCCCATCGCGAAGCACCCCGGGAGCTCAGCCCAGCAGCGCGGGAGGGTCCCGGCAGCCCCGGGGCTCCTTGCGGCCCCCTCCGCGCCTCGTTCCGGTACCGCCAGGCTCACCCTTGTCCCGCAGGTAGGACGCGGCCACGCCGCGCTGCCCCAGCCCGCGCCGCGCCGCTCCCCTTCCCGGCGCCGCAGCCCGCGCCGCGCCGCTCCCCTTCCCGGCGCCGCAGCCCGCGCCGCGCCGCTCCCCTTCCCGGCGCCGCAGCCCGCGCCGCGCCGCTCCCCTTCCCGGCGCCGCAGCCCGCGCCGCGCCGCTCCCCTTCCCGGCGCCGCAGCCCGCGCCGCCCCGCTGCCCTTCCCGGCGCCGCAGCCCCCTCCGCTCCAACTCCCGCCATTCTGCTCCAGTCCCTCCGCTCCAGCCCCTACCCGAATCCAATACCAACCCTAAATCTAATAGCAACTATAATACCTGCTCACGTTAGGAGTCCTTTTCTTTGTCAGGCTCTTTACCTATCCTGATTTTAAGTCAGAGATGCAAAACAGGTGCTGCTGCTCCCAGAGCCTTTATACTGTCTTGGATTGGGCTGCTCCCTTTCTCCCGGGGCCTCAAGGGAAGGGAGGTGGGCACGACCAGGGGTATATTAACCCCAGCCTTTGGTCAGGGAAGTCATTCAGCAGGCAGGCTTCAATGGGATAAGAGCTCTCCCTTTCTTTCATTTAATGGCACTTCTCAAGCTATTCCTGCTTTATTAAAGCATCAGCTTTGGTATCCAAAGAAGCAGAGCTGTATATGGTAATGAAGAGGATTACACTCACATGCAGGGTTTTTAAATTTAATAACTTGGTGTTGCTAAGCTGCTTTTATAATTGGTTATCTCTTTTTCTTTTCCTTAGGAGCCTTGCATATTTTGGGATTTCCTGATCATCTCAACTGCAGTTTGGCATTTTTTCACCAGTGTTATCCAGTCCTCAGGTGAAGCTGCTCTGTGTTGAAGATGTTACAGACACTCAGGTTTGCAAGTAGTCAGTGGGGGGTTACAGCCCACAGATAGAGTGAGGGCTGGGGTGCCAGTTAGGAATTGCTAGGGTTTTTTTGAGGTAGTATGGGTGGAAAGCAGTGTCCAGGAGCCCCCTAAATGCCTGTGAAGGCACCCACTGACTTTTCAGATGTGCTACTTAAGTTTTCTTCTCATTCACCCAGATATTCTGTGCAATTACAGCTGCAGTCTTTGGCTGCAGGCAGTGACCCTGGGTGGTTTGCCTAAAGAGAAGGGAGACTCTTTGAGCTCTCCCCATCTATCTGGGTGACTTTGGTTAGGGTTTCTTTACCATGTCAGAGGGGTAGGGTGTAAAGCAGAGTTGAACAGAACAGAGGCCAGAGGAGCAGAGCAAGAAGGTGGGTCATCACCTGACATCAGCACAAAGATGTGGCTTTTAGCTCCATGTTTACTTGTGTGTTAAGGATTTTGTTGTTTGGGTTTGTTTTTTCTTTGTTTTCAGCTGCAGAGCCCTGGGCCCAGGAGGCTCTAGGCACTGGAGGGGAGGTGGTCCCGGTGAGCAAGGTGAGCATTGACTCCAGGACAGAACTAGATGGTCTTTTACAGGTGTTGTGGTAAATCTGTGCACATGCTTTGTTTCTTGTGTTTTCCAGGGGTTCTGCCACCTTCTAACAGACAGTCCAGTGCTTCAGGGCCCCTGCTGGTAAGAGGTCACTGTGGAGGAGAGGTAGGTAGGAGCTACCCCAGGAAAGGCATCCTTTCAGGCAGTACCTCAGTCTGTACATTTGCCTTTGGCTTTTTTACTTTGCAGAGAATGTGTGCAGCCTGAGAGGGCCGGAGCCACCTGCCAATTAGGTTTGATGGTCTTCAGCTGTCCTTGTGAGTAATCTCCTAGTACTACGAGGGTCATCAATTAAGGCTGGACCTTTCCCAGTTGCAGGTGCCATCCAGCCTGCCTTTGGCAAAGGAGGAGCATTGAGGTTGAGTCGGGGAGGTAGGGAGTAGGTGCTGGCGTCTCCCTTACTTTCAGAAACACCCATAACTTTTTTTCTCACTCCCCCAGGTACGGCACACGGTGACGGCAGCAGCCTCTGACTGGGATCAGAGCCAGTGGCCTGAGAACCTCTCAGCTCAGGGGAGGGTGAGTAGCCAATTGCAGGGTTATCTCCCACGTGCTGCCCAACTCTTGTGTCAGTTTCTGTTTTCTTTCTCGTAGCCAACCGAGTCAGTGATCTCACAGGACCCTCTGAGCCAGCCGGGCGTCCTTCCTTCACATCGAAGATGGATTCACATCCCCAGCTGTGGGAAAGATAAGTGGAGGACTCCCACCTGGAGAGGGGATGAGAGCTGGGTCCAGTTTTATGGTTAGGAGGGAGGGATTTTCAAATGAGCCCAGGGGAAAGGGTCTGCCCTAACAGGCCCTTGGCACACATAGGAGGAGCAGTTTACTTTTCATCATGGAGTAGGATGTGCAGGGCAGAGCTGTTCAGGTCTGTGTCATGTCCTTTGTCCAGTCTGTGTTTCGTGTCTTACTATTCACAGTCACCACATCTTTGCTTTCTGCCCTCAAAGCTCTTATCTGAGGCATCATTCCTAGGGTCTTGAACCTCTGCACTGCCCAGCCCAGTGCCCATACCATCCGTTCTTTGTCTCACTAGCTTGGATGTGCATCAGAATCGCATCTGAGAAGTGTCAGGTCAGGTGTCTTTTACAGCCTCCTTACAGGTTGTATCGGTGGCTGTGCTGTGCAGTCATCTCTTGTAACCGCCTGGGATTTCTGAGAGTTTAAGAAGATTCTGAACATAGCCTTGTCTCCCATCCATCTTAGCAATTTTGTAGGCAGTTCTTGTCCCAGGCCATTCTGTTAGAGTGTCTTTTCAGGCTCCCCAGAGCCTCCTCCGTTCAGTCTCACCGTATCCTCCGTCTTCTCGTGCGGCAGCACATCCATTTTGGCGTCATTCCTTTCTCAGAGTTCTCTCTCCTGGTTGCACCACAGCACTTGTCTGGAAATGTGTCCTTGGAGTTTGTGTTGGGCCTGGAACTGCTCTGCCCTGCAGTGTAGACTTGGGGGTAGGTGGAGTAGAAAGGAGACTTCCCGGTTACCCCATGGATAGGCTTAGGCACTGAGGACCTTAAAGTTAGGTCAGTGTTTGTTTGTGCAGGTTGTCTTTGGACCCCAGAGGGCTTGTCTAAGGAGAAATTAGAATTGCACAGCAGCTAAAGTCCCCCTGTATATATGGCTGACTTTGGTAACTCATTTCTTTGCAGTGTCAGAGGGACTGGATGTAAAGCAGAGATGAACAGAAGAGGCTGGAGGAGCACAGTCAGAAGGTGGGTTGTCATGTGAGGTCAGAGCCAAGACATGACTTTTGGCCCTAGGGTTACTTGATCATTTGGATGGTTTGGTGGTTTAGTTTTGTTTTTTTTATTTTTTTTTTTTTAAGATGCAGAGCCCTCAGCCCAGCAGATGACAGGCACCAGAGGGAAGGTGAGCCTGGTGAGCAAGGTGAGCAGTGACTGCAGGACAAAACTAGCTGCTCTTTTGCAGGTGGTTTACTTGTGGTGAAACTGTGTACATACTTGTTTTTTTGTTTTCCAGGCAATGCACCGACTTCTAACATACAGTCCAACGTGACGGGGACCCTGCCTGTAAGAGGTCACGGTCAAGGGGAGTCAGACAGAAGCTGCCATGGGAGCAGCAAACTCTTGGGCAGTATCTCAGTACTCACACTTGCCTCTGGGTTGTTTTGCAGGAGACGTACGAAGCCTCACAGGGCTGAAGCCAACTCACAGTGAGGTGACGGACACGGTTTGGTCCTCTGGAGCTGTCCTTGTAGGTAATCTCCGAGTATTGAAAGGATCAGCAATGAAGGATTGAGCTTTTTTGATTGCACGTGCCATCCAGCTAACCTTTGGGAGCAGATGAGCGTTGGAGGTGAGTCGGGGAGGCAGCAGGAGGAGCAGGAATCCACTGCAGCTATAGAGATGCCCTCTAATTTTGTCTCTCTCTCGCTCATGTGTCCCAGGAGATGATAGCACCTTGTCCAAGTCTGGTCAGAGCCAGTGACACGAGGACCTGCCTCGGTGACAGTGAGTTGAGGGATCGTGGGGGCTGGGGCCACGTGCCTCAGTACTCAGATCTGGAGTCTGGTTTTCTTTCTTGCAGTTGACTCCGAGTACTCTGATGATGGCAGGAACCTCTGAGGCAGCCCAGGTGCCCGTCCTGTGCATCCAAGATGGATTGGCATCCCCTGCTCTTGGCAAGATAAGTGCAGGGCAAAGCCCCAGAGAGGGGTTGGGAGTTGGTGCAAGTCTGTGCCTCGCCTGGAGGGATTTTTGAAATTAGTCTGGTGCAGGGGGTATCCTGTGACAGGTTATTTGGACGCATCAAAAGAAGTGCTTACTTTTTATCATGGGATTCCTGTGTGCAGGGCAGAGCAGTTCCAGTCTGTGTCACATCCTTTGTCTCATCCCTCTGTTTTGTGTCCTTCGTCTCTTAATTGTGTCACATGGTGTGTGTGGTCACAGGTGTGGGGTGTCTCACTTGGGGTCAGCCTGGAACTGCTCTGCCCTGCTCTGTGGATCAGTGGGTGGATAGAATATTTCTCAGTCTCACATGAACATGTCAGTTCCCTTAGAGAGTGGAGCCGATGGCTGTCCAGTCTGTGAGCAGGATGGTCTTGCAATGCCCTGCTTGGGTGTCTAGAGTCCCGGCTAGGTAGAGTAGGAACCAGTGTCTAGGGTTTAGAGGTTTTTGGCTTTCGTTGTGAGCAATCCCTAAATGTTTGAGAGCTGAGTGTTTGAGCATTTGCCCATTTCATTTGCAGGGGCAGTGTTGGGAGCAGCTGAAGAGAGAGGAACCTTGTAGGTGAGTTGGGGAGGCAGCAGGAGGAGCGGGGATCCACTGCACCTTTAGAGATGCCTTCTAAGTTTGTGTCTCACTCATTCAGGTATCCTGGAATGTGACATCCACAGTGTCCGACTCCGGTCACGGCCTGGGTGCTGGTGAGTAGTGGGATCACTGTGGTTTGAGCCCCATGCCACACAACTCACGTATTGCTTATGGTTTTCTTTCTCGCAGTTGACGCCGAGTAGTCTGACGATGGCAGGAACCTCTGAGCCAGCCCAGGTGCCCCTCCTGTGCATCAAAGCTGGATTGGCATCCCCTGCTCTCGGAAAGATAAGTGCAGGGCAAAGACCCAGAGAGTGGTTGGGAGTGGGTGCAAGTATGTGCATTGCCTGGAGGGATTTTTGCAATTAGTCCGGTGGAGTGGGTATCCTGGAACAGGTTATTTGGACGCATCAAAGGAAGGACTTACTTTTTATCATGGGATTCAGGTGTGCGGGGCAGAGCAGTTCCGGTCTGTGTCACGTCCTGTGTCTCGTGCGTGTTTTGTGTCACGTCCTGTGTCTCGTGCGTGTTTTGTGTCACGTCCTGTGTCTCGTGCGTGTTTTGTGTCACGTCCTGTGTGGGTCATGTCCTTTGTCTCGTGGTGTTTTGTGTCCCATGGTGTGTGTGGTCACAGGTGTGGGGTGTCTCACTTGGGGTCAGCCTGGACCTGCTCTGCCCTGCTCTGTGGATCAGTGGGTAGATAGAATATTGCTCAGAGTCTCACATGAACATGTCAGTTCCCTTAGACAGTGGAGCCGATGGCTGTCCAGTGTGTGAGCAGGATGGTCTTGCGATGCCCTGCTTGGGTGTATAGAATCCCGGCTAGGTAGAGTAGGAACCAGTGTCTAGGGTTTAGAGGTTTTTGGCTTTCGTTGTGAGCAATCCCTAAATGTTTGAGAGCTGAGTGTTTGAGCATTTGCCCATTTCATTTGCAGGGTCGGTCTTGGGAGCAGCTGAAGAGAGAGGAGCCTTGTAGGTGAGTTGGGGAGGCAGCAGGAGGAGCGGGGATCCACTGCACCTTTAGAGATGCCCTCTAATTTTGTCTCTCGCTCACTCGGGTATCCCAGAAGATGACAGCACGTTGTCCAACTGTGGTCAGAGCCAGCGACCCGAGGACCTGCCTCGGTGACAGTGAGTAGAGGGATCCTGGGGGCTGGGACCACGTGCCACACTACTCAGATATGGTGTCTGGTTTTCTTTCTCGCAGTTGACTCCGAGTAGTCTGATGATGGCAGGAACCTCTGAGGCAGCCCAGGTGCCCCTCCTCTGCATCAAAGCTGGATTGGCATCCCCTGCTCTCGGCAAGATAAGTGCAGGGCAAAGACCCAGAGAGGGGTTGGGAGTGGGTGCAAGTCTGTGCCTCGCCTGGAGGGATTTTTGCAATTAGTCCGGTGCAGGGGGTATCCTGTGACAGGTTATTTGGACGCATCAAAGGAAGGGCTTACTTTTTATCATGGGATTCCCGTGTGCAGGGCAGAGCAGTTCCGGTCTGTGTCACGTCCTTTGTCTCGTCCATGTTTTGTGTCCTTCGTCTCTTAATTGTGTCACGTGGTGTGTGTGGTCACAGGTGTGGGGTGTCTCACTTGGGGTCAGCCTGGACCTGCTCTGCCCTGCTCTGTGGATCAGTGGGTAGATAGAATATTGCTCAGAGTCTCACATGAACATGTCAGTTCCCTTAGACAGTGGAGCCGATGGCTGTCCAGTCTGTGAGCAGGATGGTCTTGCGATGCCCTGCTTGGGTGTATAGAATCCTGGCTAGGTAGAGTAGGAACCAGTGTCTAGGGTTTAGAGGTTTTTGGCTTTCGTTGTGAGCAATCCCTAAATGTTTGAGAGCTGAGTGTTTGAGCATTTGCCCATTTCATTTGCAGAGGCAGTCTTGGGAGCAGCTGAAGAGAGAGGAGCCTTGTAGGTGAGTTGGGGAGGCAGCAGGAGGAGCGGGGATCTACTGCAGCTTTCGAGATGCCTTCTAAGTTTGTGTCTCACTCACTCAGGTATCCCGGAACGTGACATCCACAGTGTCCGACTCCGCTCAGGACCTGGGTGCTGGTGAGTAGGGGGATCACTGGGGTTTGAGCCCCATGCCACACAACTCACGTATTGCTTGTGGTTTTCTTTCTCGCAGTTGGCTCCTAGTAGTCTGACGATGGCAGGAACCTCTGAGGCAGCCCAGGTGCTCCTCCTCTGCATCAAAGCTGGATTGGCATCCCCGGCTCTCGGCAAGATAAGTGCAGGGCCAAGTCCCAGGGAGTAGTTGGGAGTGGGTGCAAGTCTGTGCCTCGCCTGGAGGGATTTTTGCAATTAGTCCGGTGCAGGGGGTATCCTGTGACAGGTTATTTGGACGCATCAAAGGAAGGGCTTACTTTTTATCATGGGATTCACGTTTGCAGGGCAGAGCAGTTCTGGTGTGGGTCATGTCCTTTGTCTCGTGGTGTTTTGTGTCCCATGGTGTGTGTGGTCACAGGTGTGGGGTGTCTCACTTGGGGTCAGCCTGGACCTGCTCTGCCCTTCTCCGTGGATCAGTGGGTAGATGGAATATGGCTCCGAGTGTCAGGTGAACATGTCAGTTCCCTTAGAGAGTGGAGCCGATGGCTGTCCAGTCTGTGAGCAGGATGGTCTTGCGATGCCCTGCTTGGGTGTATAGAATCCCGGCTAGGTAGAGTAGGAACCAGTGTCTAGGGTTTAGAGGTTTTTGGCTTTCGTTGTGAGCAATCCCTAAATGTTTGAGAGCTGAGTGTTTGAGCATTTGCCCATTTCATTTGCAGGGTCGGTCTTGGGAGCAGCTGAAGAGAGAGGAGCCTTGTAGGTGAGTTGGGGAGGCAGCAGGAGGAGCGGGGATCCACTGCACCTTTAGAGATGCCCTCTAATTTTGTCTCTCGCTCACTCAGGTATCCCAGAAGATGACAGCACGTTGTCCAACTGTGGTCAGAGCCAGCGACCCGAGGACCTGCCTCGGTGACAGTGAGTAGAGGGATCCTGGGGGCTGGGACCACGTGCCACACTACTCAGATATGGTGTCTGGTTTTCTTTCTCGCAGTTGACTCCGAGTAGTCTGATGATGGCAGGAACCTCTGAGGCAGCCCAGGTGCCCCTCCTCTGCATCAAAGATGGATTGGCATCCCCTGCTCTCGGCAAGATAAGTGCCGGGCAAAGACCCAGAGAGGGGTTGGGAGTGGGTGCAAGTCTGTGCCTCGCCTGGAGGGATTTTTGCAATTAGTCCGGTGCAGGGGGTATCCTGTGACAGGTTATTTGGACGCATCAAAGGAAGGGCTTACTTTTTATCATGGGATTCCCGTGTGCCGGGCAGAGCAGTTCCGGTCTGTGTCACGTCCTTTGTCTCGTCCATGTTTTGTGTCCTTCGTCTCTTAATTGTGTCACGTGGTGTGTGTGGTCACAGGTGTGGGGTGTCTCACTTGGGGTCAGCCTGGAACTGCTCTGCCCTGCTCCATGGATCAGTGGGTAGATGGAATATGGCTCGGAGTGTGACGTCAACATGTCAGTTCCCTTAGACAGTGGAGCCGATGGCTGTCCAGTCTGTGAGCAGGATGGTCTTGCGATGCCCTGCTTGGGTGTATAGAGTCCCGACTGGGTAGAGTAGGAACCAGTGTCTAGGGTTTAGAGGTTTTTGGCTTTCGTTGTGAGCAATCCCTAAATGTTTGAGAGCTGAGTGTTTGAGCATTTGCCCATTTCATTTGCAGAGGCAGTCTTGGGAGCAGCTGAAGAGAGAGGAGCCTTGTAGGTGAGTTGGGGAGGCAGCAGGAGGAGCGGGGATCCACTGCAGCTTTCGAGATGCCTTCTAAGTTTGTGTCTCACTCACTCAGGTATCCCGGAACGTGACATCCACAGTGTCCGACTCCGCTCAGGACCTGGGTGCTGGTGAGTAGGGGGATCACTGGGGTTTGAGCCCCATGCCACACAACTCACGTATTGCTTGTGGTTTTCTTTCTCGCAGTTGGCTCCTAGTAGTCTGACAATGGCAGGAACCTCTGCGCCAGCCCAGGTGCTCCTCCTCTGCATCAAAGCTGGATTGGCATCCCCGGCTCTCGGCAAGATAAGTGCAGGGCCAAGTCCCAGGGAGTAGTTGGGAGTGGGTGCAAGTCTGTGCCTCGCCTGGAGGGATTTTTGCAATTAGTCCGGTGCAGGGGGTATCCTGTGACAGGTTATTTGGACGCATCAAAGGAAGGGCTTACTTTTTATCATGGGATTCCCGTGTGCCGGGCAGAGCAGTTCCGGTCTGTGTCACGTCCTTTGTCTCGTCCATGTTTTGTGTCCTTCATCTCTTAATTGTGTCACGTGGTGTGTGTGGTCACAGGTGTGGGGTGTCTCACTTGGGGTCAGCCTGGACCTGCTCTGCCCTGCTCTGTGGATCAGTGGGTAGATAGAATATTGCTCAGAGTCTCACATGAACATGTCAGTTCCCTTAGAGAGTGGAGCCGATGGCTGTCCAGTCTGTGAGCAGGATGGTCTTGCGATGCCCTGCTTGGGTGTATAGAATCCCGGCTAGGTAGAGTAGGAACCAGTGTCTAGGGTTTAGAGGTTTTTGGCTTTCGTTGTGAGCAATCCTTACATGTTTGAGAGCTGAGTGTTTGAGCATTTGCCCATTTCATTTGCAGGGTCGGTCTTGGGAGCAGCTGAAGAGAGAGGAGCCTTGTAGGTGAGTTGGGGAGGCAGCAGGAGGAGCGGGGATCCACTGCACCTTTAGAGATGCCCTCTAATTTTGTCTCTCGCTCACTCAGGTATCCCAGAAGATGACAGCACGTTGTCCAACTGTGGTCAGAGCCAGCGACCCGAGGACCTGCCTCGGTGACAGTGAGTAGAGGGATCCTGGGGGCTGGGACCACGTGCCACACTACTCAGATATGGTGTCTGGTTTTCTTTCTCGCAGTTGACTCCGAGTAGTCTGATGATGGCAGGAACCTCTGAGGCAGCCCAGGTGCCCCTCCTCTGCATCAAAGATGGATTGGCATCCCCTGCTCTCGGCAAGATAAGTGCCGGGCAAAGACCCAGAGAGGGGTTGGGAGTGGGTGCAAGTCTGTGCCTCGCCTGGAGGGATTTTTGCAATTAGTCCGGTGCAGGGGGTATCCTGTGACAGGTTATTTGGACGCATCAAAGGAAGGGCTTACTTTTTATCATGGGATTCCCGTGTGCAGGGCAGAGCAGTTCCGGTCTGTGTCACGTCCTTTGTCTCGTCCATGTTTTGTGTCCTTCGTCTCTTAATTGTGTCACGTGGTGTGTGTGGTCACAGGTGTGGGGTGTCTCACTTGGGGTCAGCCTGGACCTGCTCTGCCCTGCTCTGTGGATCAGTGGGTAGATAGAATATTGCTCAGAGTCTCACATGAACGTGTCAGTTCCCTTAGACAGTGGAGCCGATGGCTGTCCAGTCTGTGAGCAGGATGGTCTTGCGATGCCCTGCTTGGGTGTATAGAATCCTGGCTAGGTAGAGTAGGAACCAGTGTCTAGGGTTTAGAGGTTTTTGGCTTTCGTTGTGAGCAATCGCTAAATGTTTGAGAGCTGAGTGTTTGAGCATTTGCCCATTTCATTTGCAGAGGCAGTCTTGGGAGCAGCTGAAGAGAGAGGAGCCTTGTAGGTGAGTTGGGGAGGCAGCAGGAGGAGCGGGGATCTACTGCAGCTTTTGAGATGCCTTCTAAGTTTGTGTCTCACTCACTCAGGTATCCCGGAACGTGACATCCACAGTGTCCGACTCCGCTCAGGACCTGGGTGCTGGTGAGTAGGGGGATCACTGGGGTTTGAGCCCCATGCCACACAACTCACGTATTGCTTGTGGTTTTCTTTCTCGCAGTTGGCTCCTAGTAGTCTGACGATGGCAGGAACCTCTGAGGCAGCCCAGGTGCTCCTCCTCTGCATCAAAGCTGGATTGGCATCCCCGGCTCTCGGCAAGATAAGTGCAGGGCCAAGTCCCAGGGAGTAGTTGGGAGTGGGTGCAAGTCTGTGCCTCGCCTGGAGGGATTTTTGCAATTAGTCCGGTGCAGGGGGTATCCTGTGACAGGTTATTTGGACGCATCAAAGGAAGGGCTTACTTTTTATCATGGGATTCACGTTTGCAGGGCAGAGCAGTTCTGGTGTGGGTCATGTCCTTTGTCTCGTGGTGTTTTGTGTCCCATGGTGTGTGTGGTCACAGGTGTGGGGTGTCTCACTTGGGGTCAGCCTGGACCTGCTCTGCCCTTCTCCGTGGATCAGTGGGTAGATGGAATATGGCTCCGAGTGTCAGGTGAACATGTCAGTTCCCTTAGAGAGTGGAGCCGATGGCTGTCCAGTCTGTGAGCAGGATGGTCTTGCGATGCCCTGCTTGGGTGTATAGAATCCCGGCTAGGTAGAGTAGGAACCAGTGTCTAGGGTTTAGAGGTTTTTGGCTTTCGTTGTGAGCAATCCCTAAATGTTTGAGAGCTGAGTGTTTGAGCATTTGCCCATTTCATTTGCAGGGTCGGTCTTGGGAGCAGCTGAAGAGAGAGGAGCCTTGTAGGTGAGTTGGGGAGGCAGCAGGAGGAGCGGGGATCCACTGCACCTTTAGAGATGCCCTCTAATTTTGTCTCTCGCTCACTCAGGTATCCCAGAAGATGACAGCACGTTGTCCAACTGTGGTCAGAGCCAGCGACCCGAGGACCTGCCTCGGTGACAGTGAGTAGAGGGATCCTGGGGGCTGGGACCACGTGCCACACTACTCAGATATGGTGTCTGGTTTTCTTTCTCGCAGTTGACTCCGAGTAGTCTGATGATGGCAGGAACCTCTGAGGCAGCCCAGGTGCCCCTCCTCTGCATCAAAGATGGATTGGCATCCCCTGCTCTCGGCAAGATAAGTGCAGGGCAAAGACCTAGAGAGGGGTTGGGAGTGGGTGCAAGTCTGTGCCTGGCCTGGAGGGATTTTTGCAATTAGTCCGGTGCAGGGGGTATCCTGTGACAGGTTATTTGGACGCATCAAAGGAAGGGCTTACTTTTTATCATGGGATTCCCGTGTGCAGGGCAGAGCAGTTCCGGTCTGTGTCACGTCCTTTGTCTCGTCCATGTTTTGTGTCCTTCGTCTCTTAATTGTGTCACGTGGTGTGTGTGGTCACAGGTGTGGGGTGTCTCACTTGGGGTCAGCCTGGAACTGCTCTGCCCTGCTCCATGGATCAGTGGGTAGATGGAATATGGCTCGGAGTGTGACGTCAACATGTCAGTTCCCTTAGACAGTGGAGCCGATGGCTGTCCAGTCTGTGAGCAGGATGGTCTTGCGATGCCCTGCTTGGGTGTATAGAGTCCCGACTGGGTAGAGTAGGAACCAGTGTCTAGGGTTTAGAGGTTTTTGGCTTTCGTTGTGAGCAATCGCTAAATGTTTGAGAGCTGAGTGTTTGAGCATTTGCCCATTTCATTTGCAGAGGCAGTCTTGGGAGCAGCTGAAGAGAGAGGAGCCTTGTAGGTGAGTTGGGGAGGCAGCAGGAGGAGCGGGGATCCACTGCAGCTTTCGAGATGCCTTCTAAGTTTGTGTCTCACTCACTCAGGTATCCCGGAACGTGACATCCACAGTGTCCGACTCCGCTCAGGACCTGGGTGCTGGTGAGTAGGGGGATCACTGGGGTTTGAGCCCCATGCCACACAACTCACGTATTGCTTGTGGTTTTCTTTCTCGCAGTTGGCTCCTAGTAGTCTGACAATGGCAGGAACCTCTGCGCCAGCCCAGGTGCTCCTCCTCTGCATCAAAGCTGGATTGGCATCCCCGGCTCTCGGCAAGATAAGTGCAGGGCCAAGTCCCAGGGAGTAGTTGGGAGTGGGTGCAAGTCTGTGCCTCGCCTGGAGGGATTTTTGCAATTAGTCCGGTGCAGGGGGTATCCTGTGACAGGTTATTTGGACGCATCAAAGGAAGGGCTTACTTTTTATCATGGGATTCCCGTGTGCCGGGCAGAGCAGTTCCGGTCTGTGTCACGTCCTTTGTCTCGTCCATGTTTTGTGTCCTTCATCTCTTAATTGTGTCACGTGGTGTGTGTGGTCACAGGTGTGGGGTGTCTCACTTGGGGTCAGCCTGGACCTGCTCTGCCCTGCTCTGTGGATCAGTGGGTAGATAGAATATTGCTCAGAGTCTCACATGAACATGTCAGTTCCCTTAGAGAGTGGAGCCGATGGCTGTCCAGTCTGTGAGCAGGATGGTCTTGCAATGCCCTGCTTGGGTGTATAGAATCCCGGCTAGGTAGAGTAGGAACCAGTGTCTAGGGTTTAGA